>NC_051183.1:122538670-122615290 GCF_013339695.2 Rhipicephalus sanguineus | reverse complement strand
TTAAGCAACTCGAGAAAGCTTGCTAGGTGCAAGTGTTACTGAGAGGCAGACAAGCCTTAGTCGGTCTCTCTGCACTAAAAAAAAGGCAGTGCCGAAAAAACTGCTAGTAATAGCGCTGGTATCATTGTTTTTCTTCAAAACCTTTACAAAGAGCCAGTTTGGCGCTCCTGTTAAGAAACTGGTCAGTAGGGATAACATTTCTAGATAGAACTGAACTTCTCAATGGAATTTGCCCAACTTTGCTTATCTCGAAAATCTGCTTATCTCGAAATTTTTTCTGGTTTTTACTACTTCGAGTTAACGAGGTATTACTGTATATACATTAGCAGAGAAAAAGATGTTACGGTTACATCGGAAACTACCTAGCACGGCTCTCTAGTGCAAATGAATGGCAGGCACGCTGCAGTTCTGGGGGTGGAGCTTGTATTTTTAGGTTGCAACTGACTATAGTTGCTGCATGTCCAGCGATAATAAGAGATTTACCACCCAAGCATGACCACAGAAATGTTTACACATAAACAGGACAGACAATCGCTTTCAGCTCTTCATTTCCAGCAAACAGTAAGCACATACTTAAAGGTACTTTTTAAAATGCACTTGCACTGTGCATCTGCTCTCACTTCATTTAACAATACTAACAAACACTATTCAGATACTATCACATTTCACGTCAAACATTTACTATTGCCCTTTTTTTCATGAAAAATGCTTCCAAGATTTCGTGGACTCCCTTGTTTCTTTTTTCTCATTTATAATATTCTAAAAGCTCGTTAATTCGACTCTCGTTAATTCGGAAAATCGGTTAATTCGGACACGTCATCTGGTCTCTGTAAATATACGCATCACTCTATGAGACTGGGCGCTCGTTATTTCGGACAGATTTGACCGCAAATCGGATAATTCGGCGACTTTCGGGCCGCTGGCGAGGCTCGAAAACGAAAAAAGAACAATTCGGAACAAAAGTGAAGCTCAAATGCAGCATCGCCATGGACATCAATTATCGACTTGGCTTGGATTGAGACTGGTTAAACGCCAGCGTTGCCAGATGGTGAAATTCGGCACCAGATTGGGAAAATCTGGTGAAAATTGGGGGCTGCTGGTGTTGAGGTGCCGGAACAGCTACACCAGACAAAATCTGGTGAAAAGTGGTGAAAAATGTTGAGGAATGGCTTGCCACTACAATTATTCGTATTTACACCGCGTTGTTGCCGACGACTTGTTGGCCCTTCATCCGCAACCCACGGTAGCCGAGTTTCTTGCTGAAACTAGCACTCAAATCTACAAACCATCAAACCAAAGCCGGCCGAGCCATAGAGTTTTCGTGAGCAGCCCGATTGTGTGGCGAAGGTCGCGGGACAGTTCGCGGGCCTGCTGGACGCCACCGTGTCCCTCTCCGCTTGTTCCTCTTGTCTTCAATAAAATTTATTTTTTCCTTCTCCTTTTTTATGCATATCCACCTTTATGGCTATAGAAGGCGATAGGCCCTAAGGAGGTTAAAAAAATTCTAGAGTGGAAGCAATCGAAATTTCTATAAGGAGCGTATGTGAAGCCAGCGTTGGGGCACACTTTACCTGAAAAACATAGCCTTCCCGTCTTATGTCCGACAGTGACGTAAATGCTATAGTTTATAGTCATTGATCGGTTACTATCCCGAGGAAAGTAATATATCCGAATCAGTACGTATGTGATATGTCTAATAAAGGTTGCCAAGACATTGATAAGGAAGCCAGTAACACAGAGGCTCATTGGGAAGTATCTGTCCGGAACAATTAGCCATCGAAGGTCCGTATTCAAAACCAACCTTTTCTTTACCTCTTGTTTTCTTTATAGTTTCTGGGCCCTTAACACGCGCGGATAAAAACAGTAAACAGGGCTAAATGACTGAAGTCGGTTTGTGGACACTTGCTTCATCATACGAAGAGAAAACGAGAGGTAAGGGCACGGTGTAAGATATATGTAGAGTATATATCTTACACCGTGCGTAAGGGTAAGGTAATTGGTTTTAAACTAAGAGCACATGTGACAGCTGACTTGCTACTTTTTCTTAGCTGACGTTTTATCGTTCGACTTTTTCCACTCCAGCATCTTTTTTAACATCCTTGGGTGGGCCACCCAAAAACCTCCTTGCCTGTTTCTAGGAGTGCGTGAATTAATATTCGATTCGGCATTCGAATCGAATGTGCATATCCGAAATACCGAATATTTTTCCAGTATACACTATTCAGCATGGGCGGAAAACCCCGAAGTAACGATACGAAATTGGAGCATTGGAGGGGCCATTTTGTACACGCTACATGTCTAACAGACCCAACACGGCGGTCTCGTTTGTATTTATAGCTTCCAAGGCTGAATAGCGCATCCAAAGGACGGGACAAGGCGGAAATGACACTTAGATAGGCATACACATCAGTGGGTTAGCCGGGGGGGGGGGGGGGTGGAGTGGGGAGTGGTTCAATCCCCCCCCCCCCTAAAATGGTCAATTTTGCTCCCGTATACATACACGCACCATATACAAGGCACGCACGCACATACATAAGTATGGTTGACCCCCCCCCCCTCCGAAAAAATTTCTGGCTTCTCTCCTAGCTGATACACATCGCTACATACACAATGATGTGTGTTTATGGGTCATTCGCCTTGTCCCGTCTTGGATGCGCTATACCTTTGGATGCAAAGTGTTATCGTGATGTAAATTTCTTGCAAATGCAGTTTTCAACAATTATATTTATCTGTCTCTGGCGCTAAAGCCCATTACGTGATAACTGGTTGGTTTATCTGTTTCAATAAATGTTTAGCTCGATGTGTGGTGTTCGGTTAAAGAGTGCTTAATTCTTATGCATCAATTTTATTTAAAGGCTAGTGACAAAGAGCCACCTTGAATACCCTCGTCACTGCTGTATTTCAATGTATAGTTACAAAACCCGAATGCTCCAGTCGCTGATGCGTACGCCTACCTCAGTCTACATAATTGTAGTAGTTTTTGTCGATTAAAAGTAATCGTAATGTTCCTTTGTTAAAATTTGTGAATATTTCTTGCAAAGGAAGTGTTATGGAGTCCTGGAGCTGTTCCGAAAATGGTTGCCTAACTATTCGTGCGTCACTTCGCGACGGTGGATGCTCCTGTTGAGCGCCACCGCCACGTGCAGACGCGTCTTCGTTTGCGCGCACCCGCCGCGCCGAGGAATTGTGTGCCCCCCTCCCCTCTTCCCCCCTCGCACTCACACGTACAAGAGATAGCTACACCCCCCCCCCCTCCTCCCCTCGCTGTTCTTCCCATCTGTACATAGCCCATTTCATCCGTCTTCGGCGTTTGTTTCTTTGCCTGGGGCTCGGAACAGCCGCCTACGGACTATGCAACTTCAATGCTGCACCATCCACCCTCTTCTTCCCGTGCTTTTTTTTTCTTCAAGAAGATAACCCTGCTCCCTCCGCCGCCCTCCGTTCACACCCCCGTCCCGTTTCTTCTATTTTTATATATCTTTTCCTTCCGTTCTCGTATTTCACTCCGCGGCGCCTCGTTTGTTCGTTCCCGCTCTTTTCGCTGCCCAGAAGTTTGCCCGATACAGTGAGCCAGAGCCGTATATTCCCTTTGGGAGAGTTCGGCGCTCTTTTGATCTCGCCGCCAGTCTGGCAACAGCGCGCTTCCGCGCCGCCGACGCCATTTCGTGCCGAGGTTTCTCGTGATGCTGTACCCGTGACGTCGCTGTCGGCATTTATGCTTCCTCTGTGACCGACCTGGTGTGTCTTTGCTGCTGATCGTGCACGTGTCGGCTGCGTGGAACATCGTGGACCTGCACGGACGTCGCAATAGGGGCTTGCAGCGCAGTCGCTGAAGAAAGGGTTCGCCAGAGACGGAGCGTTGCGGGCGCACGCCAACGCGAGCTTACAGTGCCGCGGCACAAAATGGCGGACAGCGCCGCGCCGCCGCTAAATTTGGATGGTTGTTGGCTCCGCCCCTCCGCCGAACTCTCCGAAGGAATATACGGCTCTGCAGTGAGCCATAGGCGCACGGTCACCGGATGTTGTGGGAAGCGCACGCCTGCCTTTTTCAATGGCAGCGGAGGGGTCTTTCGCGAAACAAGCATCAACAAGGGTACTTGAAACGAAGGCATGGCTGAAGCAACACCGTGGCCCATTTGCAAAAATCTGCAAGGCGGCTTTCCTGCAAGGTTGTTTTCCAACCAAAAACTCTCAAACCCCGACTGCTTTTCTCGCTCATTCTGTTTTTGCTTCTCTACCCGCTCCCCCCTCCCCCTTTTTTTTTCTTACGAACGACGGCTGCCTTGTCCACCTAGCGAAGGCTGAGGGTTTTGTCGTACTCGCGTGCCTTCACTGGAATTGGGAGCGGTAAAAGTACAATGAGCGAGAAAACCAGTCTGGGACGGAGAGTTTGTGGTTGGAAAACAACCTTGCAGTAAAGCCGCCTTGCAGATTTTTGCAAATGGTCCATTGCTGCTGCAGGACACACAAAGGATCTTTGTTTGTTTTTTTATATACGAATGCGCACAATGTAAAAGTGCAGAAATATTCAAATCACTCTCCTTTGTAATAAGATCGTTATAAACAACAAAAAATATTTTCTCTAGGACAGGGCTTTTGCAAAGTAAAACGCTAAAAAGAAAAAAAATGACGTCACAGTCGCCATATTGAAGTGTTGGTGAAATCTGGTGAAATTTTGTTCTGGGGTTGGTGTCGGAGCCCTTTTCCAATCTGGCAACGCTGTTAAACGCCTTTTTTTCGCGTGTGGGTTTTGTTGCTTTGTTCCCGTTGGTGTGCTGCATCGTTGATCGCCGATTTATCGATGAACGTTTCAGTACGGCTCCTTTAGCTTGATCGTTGCTGGTGCTTTTGTGCTGACTTCTCGTGCGACCGCACTCTCCGCCGATGGCAACACCGGTGAAGCGGCGCAAGTACGAGGCCAAGGACTTCACCACCAAAGTAGAAATTTTGCGTGCTCTGAATAACGGGCTCTCCCGACAAGAAGTGATGAAGAGTGATGAAAGGGGATCCTTCAATCGGCGGCAAGAAGCAAGGAACGAGTAACCGTACTTTTAATCCTCCAACGTGACGGGAACAGAGCGCTTGCCGCTTCTCGTTATCGGAAAGGTTCAAAAGCCACGCTGCTTTAAGAACATCAACAATCTTCCCGTGGATTACCGTGCCAACCGAAAAGCGTGGATGACGGGTGAAACTTTTGCGGTACTGCAGACATCATGCGAGCTGCTGAGCACCTTGAAGGGCTCAGAAAAATTGTGTCCGCGCGAATTTCTGCTCGAAAACAGACAAGCATCCGCGATTACTTTATTAAGTAAAGGTATGTTGAAAAAACTCGTGCATTTATTGTGTTTATTTCGGCCATTCGATAATTCGGACATTCAGTTAATTCGGACATTTTTTCCGGTCCCTAGAAATCCGAATTAACGAGCTTTTACTGTACCTAAAAAGCGTGGCTCACATACACATGACGTCGAATGCGTGCTGTCCCTGTTTTTTTTACATTCCGCACACTCCCTCGCTCGACTGTTTCTTTTCTGTGATGATGTCTTTGGTGTTAAATCTTCATATTCAATTGAATGTTGCCTTGCTTAAGCAAATGTGTAGTGCAGGGAAGTGCACTTTCCGATTATTAAAGGGGCCCTGCAACACTTCTTGAACACGGTGAGAAGATGTTGCCGATCTTTAGTCGAGGCTCCAGCAAACATGTGAGCCAAACATTACAGCGCAGCACGTGGCAACAAATTTACAATTAAATTTTAAAGTCAGCTAACTATCACTCTCTTCTCTTGACAAATGATTCCACAGTTCCAAATATTCGGATCATAAACACAAAGTCCACAGACATTGGCTAATTTGAGCACCGTGAGCTGCGTAGTTACTGCAGCCCCCACGAGACGCCGTGATATGTTTATGCTGCACTCTTTAGTGCTAGAATTACACCATTGCGCTCGCGGTCACACTGAACGTAAGCTGCGTGTTCAAAGAAAAAAAAAAATGCTTAAAGTTGTGATGCATGCCAACGAATGTACGCAGCTTCTTGCTCCCTCATCAGCCCCCTCTGCATAGCTTTCAACGCATTTGCTGGGGCGAGGGGGACAAGGTGCTTAAAGCATGCAACAAATCCCTGCAACACCGCTCGCACTTGACAGATTCTAAGAATTTTTGTGGCTGTCGATTCATGAGGCAATAAACACCTTTAATAAATTCATTTGATGATTACATGAGAAACTTGTTGCAGGGCCCCTTTAAGAGGGTCAAACTTTTAATGCAGAACACAGGCACGCCTATACGCCTTGTGCACCGCCTATAGAGGCGCCACTGATAGCCACCTAGCGGGCGCCGCCGACGGTACGTGCGGGAAGCCGAGCAGACGACAGCGCTTTGCACAGCTTCGCTGTGAGGAGATGAATGAAGTTCGCGGCTGCTATTTCCCCTTCGTGCGGGTGCCAGACAATTAATTCTGCACTGGCAGCTGCAGGAAAGGCGCGGGCCTCTACGAAAGTGGACTTGTGCACGATGTTTGTCAAGAACGAGCGCTTAACTAAGCGCACGTCGCCGATTTCGAACGAAGGCATGAAAGCCTGGCGCCGACGGTTCGTGCGCGACAGAGCGCGCGCATCGAAAAAGCAAGTATAAAAAGGCGCCGGGAGCGCGCCCGCGCGCCTCTTACCCTCTCCGCAGAAGACGCCACCGACACAGCCAACGAACGCGAAAGATCGGGATATTCGAGAAAGCAAAGCCAAGCCAGTGGCGCCGTCTGATTCCGCAGACGAATCGGTGAGAGGATCTCGCCCTTTCCCTAGTTTTCGCTGTGCTACGCACAGACGAATCATACCCACCTTCCCGAACCCAGGCGCGAGCCGATACAGGCAATGCAAGCGCAGCAAGTGCGCGGGGGCAGAGTCAGTCAGTGAGGAGTTAGTTGGCAAAGAAGTTATGTCGTTCTAGTGATAGCATCGTTTGCTCGACCGCAGAAGACGTGTTGTTTGATGATCTAGTGCTGTGAGTTAAGTATCAAGAGATGACAGTGACAAGTTTTGAAGAGGGTCGCCGAAAAGACATGTGACGACCGACTGCGGAGGAGAACGAACGTCCGCGTGGACTGAATCGTCATGCCGGTGAATATCAAAGGTGCGTCTGCGTCGCGCAGACCAGCGTAACAAGACCCAGCTATGAGGTGCAGCTCGTGGTGAACATCCGCTTTGTATTGTTTACAAAGGTGACGTCTCAATCACTTCTTGTTCTTTCTGAAGTCAACCATTGCTGCATTTCTGTTTCTGTAAATAATAAATATAGAACTTAGCTTGTAATAGCGCGGTACATGTACCGCGCTAGTACGAGCTAAGTTCATGGATGACCAACTCGCCCGAACTACAACACTTCTGAAATATAAAACGTTTGAGCGAAGTGCCCTGCACGGCGGTCGAATCGAAGCAACGCATGCTCAGGCTGATAACTTTGGTCGTCTACCAGTGTCAACATGATCGAGTGCATCCAGCGAGCACCGATATGGCAGAACGAAAGCATTAGAACAAGAAGCGACGTGTTAACCCGCACAATGACGAAGCGGCTCGTCTTTGCCAATGAACAGCGGTGATCCATTGATTCAGTCACTTGCTCAGGTGGCCTTGCGGTAAGTGAGTAAAACCGTGTTCCGGGCGCGTTTTTGTTGGTGTTTGAGAACTCCACTCCACAGAAATTGTTATTCGACATCCCTTGAAGTTTCGGCCACCACACATACGACGAACGTTGCTTATTTCACTACGGAAACGTGACCAACGCGGAAACACGTACAACGACGTAGGAAACCACGGCGGCCGTCTGCTTGCTTTCCCGAGAGCAACGATTGAGTCCGCCGCCTATGGCGCTTCCGTCGGCGCGCACTAGGCGTATAAAATATGTCCCTCTGACACTCACTCGGACAGAGCCGGCGTCCTTGTCGCACATGGAGGCCCAGTAGAACAGCCGACGAACGCATGCATCGACTTCGGCCCTGCACTCTGCATCAGTCTGGCCATTCATTTCGCGTAACACGCCGGCCATTTCGGTTGCCCGCATTTTCAGGTTCTCTGCTAGGTAGAACAGCACCTGGGCTCGATTATGCGCCGACCGGGACGACCACCTGGGCAGCCGGACACACCAGCCAGAGCAACGAACATCAGTTGAGTGGTGCAGGACTCGATCATCATTTGCTTCTAGGAAGAACACTTAAGTCAGATTCAACTTAAAGGAGTATTAACACGATTTGGAAGCACCCCAAAAGGGACATTTTTTGTTTCCATGATATGCACTATCAACGCTCTCCACACACTGGAGCCAGAAAACATGTGTAAAATATTTTACTTTGATTTTAAATTTTTCGTCACCCAGCATCTGCAAGCCAGCACCACCGCGATGGACATTATCACGACGAGTCAACACAGTTCACTGTGTTGGCGAAGTCGGCGTCCTGCATGCAGACTAAATCGCAGAAATCACTGTCGGAGCCACCGGACAGCAATTCACTTATTGATGTTTACGTGAACCACGTGCAACTGACAGCAAATGATAGAGCTGGTGCTAGTATTTTGCGAGATGCAGTCTTCCTGTGATGTCAGACTTGTGTTGACACATCACTGGGAAGCCGCCCCCTCGATACGGAAACTGAAAGTGCTTTTTTAAGGTAGCTGTATTAAAAATATATTCAATGCATTCCCAAGCACTATGACACTGTTTTTAGGGTTCTCGACACCCGTGTTTTTATTTTGAGCAACAAGCCAAAAAATGTTAAAATTTTGTGTCAGTACGCCTTTAAGAACGCAGGCGAGGCCCCGCCCAGATGACCAAAGCGTGACAGCGGACTGTCTCTACTGCTAAAGGAATAGTCCTGCCGATGTTCTCAGGCATGTTCTCCGACAGCAGGGTCATCGCTACTCTGCTCTCTTCTTTGTCCCCCACGCTCTTGAATGCTTACTACGGAGATGCAAGACTATTCTACGAGTCTGTGCGCATGTTTTACCGTTGAAATGTAAAAACCTCGGCTTAAGAAAACTCGCGACGTAACGTAGCTTTTCGCTGCAAGTATGACGTCCATCATATCAAGGTTCAAGTGTGGAAGTTGAGAAATGGGAAGTGATAAAGCCCTTTCTCTTTTTTCTTCTGACCTTTTTCCTTCTCCACATCTTGCAATCTATTTCTGCCGTGTTTATTACTGCATCAATGTGATGATGATTACCATTTGCGTTGGCCAACGCTCATCTTGGTCTATATTCAGATGTGAATTATTATGGACTGTCTGTAAATGTGTCAAATCGACAACTTTCCAGGAGTGGGCAAAACGTTAGGCGGGAAGATGAGATTAAGAAATTTGTGGGGATAAAGAGGCCACAGCAAGCACAGGACCAAGTTAATTGGAAAAACATGGGATAGTCCTGCTGATGGTGATGAAAATGAGAGTGTAATTTAAGATCTACTTATTCATAAGTGATTAATGTTCTAATTTTGCATAAATGAAATAAAATCTGTTGCTTGATATACAAGCAAATTTGTTATTGGTTGGATCCATTCTGAGCCAAAGAAATACTATTTTAATCTGCCGTCAGCAATTATTACTGTCTGTACTAGCTGCTAGCAATCACTACCAATTATGGTTCTTTTTTTCAATTACCGCTCCCATCTGTAACACTTTCAGGCATTGAAGTCACTGAAATAAATAAGTAAATAAATTACACTTTTGCCTCCCTGAACGTGGCACGTCAAATGGCGCAATGAACATGGCAGTGTCTTCAGTAAAGCGATCCTCTACAGCAATACGCAGCACAATCAAGTCAAATGAGTGCTGGCTGTCTACTCAGGAAGTGAGTACAAATGTTCACATCGAATTTCAAGCCAGTTGAATCAACGCAACATGCATGACACAGCTCTATAGTTGATGTGTACAATTGTACATGTCGCCACTGAAGGTAGTAAACAAACACCATCATGGTGAGAAACCATCAGATGTAGTGTAACGATAGAACTCACGTCTTGAAGCCTGCAAGCGCCGCTTCCACCGCATTTCTGACGTCCTTGCGGCCCGCCTCGGGAAAGTAGCCCACCGTCCGACCATCGTGACTAATTGCGGGGTTGGAGGCGTTGGAAGCTGGGCGAGCCTGCTGACCACCGACGAACAACTTGTACGTCGTGAGCGTCGAAAACCCGTCCCTGAAAAACAGCAGCAGACACTTTTTGTGGCTTTATTGTGGCTATTCCTTCGTTTACAGAAAGCACGATTCTCGGGAATTCTCGGAAAAGTGGTGCCAAAAAGTCACAGTTTTGCCCGAAAGCAGAAGCGATGATTGCTTAGCAGTGCGTCAAATAGCTGCACGGAGGTTCATAATTTTATTGGTATAATATATTACAGTAAGCACCCAGAGGGGACGACTGAAAGCAAAGGCAGCATCTGCACAATGCGGGCCCATTAAAGGTATGCTTGTGTGCTTTGCTGGCATGCTAATAACCATTCTAGGTGTATAATAGGTGTAGCATGCACTGTAGACGTAATGTGCAGCACTGTAAGTGCCTCGCCAGATCTGTCACAGCTGGGTGGTTCACCAGTGGACAAAGTGTGACATCTGTCCAACGTGTTTTTGATGTGGGCAGCCAGTTGGCTTAACCATGTGCAGTTTATCTTGTGTTTCACTGTACCATAAGCACTGCCAGTATGCCCCAAGCACTTTCCTTAGAAGGGGCTTTAGGTTCAATACTGCCATGGATGTGTGGGCACCATTTGCATGAACGGATGTGGCAAGCCAGTCAGCCAGTACATTGCCCTCAATATAACAGTGCCCTGGCACCCACCATACTACGACATGCTGCTGGGGTGGAAGATTCGTGAACACGGGGTGTCGCTGCAAAACGGTCAGTGCAAAACTGCAAAATGGTTATTGAACAAGAGAGAGATGGACATATCATTTACAGCACATTATGTGTAGGATGTTCATTATTTACTTTCAGAAAGTACCCAAATGATAAATAGGATCTCTCTAACTGTAGAGACCACTTGTTTGACTCAAAGTAGAGGCTCCCCACAAGACTTGTCCTAAAGGCACCTGGAGAAAGGCAGATGCCCAGATGGTGGACCTGGTCCAATTTTTTCAAAGCACTTGGTGTGGCAGACTGATAGACTATAGCCCAGTAGTCTATGCGTGTGCGTATAAGGCTTTTGCATAGATTCATGAGACATTTTCTGTCACTGCCCCAAGTTGTGTGCGACAAAGCCTTGAGAATATGCATTGCTTTCATGCACTTGTTTCTAATATATTTGATGTGTGATACAAATGTTAGTTTCATGTCTAGAATTACTCCTAGATATTGATGTTCCGTACAGGCAGATAATGCCTCTGCAGGTGAGTATTGTCATTGGGGTGCAGGCGCCTCTTCCTCGAGAAAACGATGCAGGTGCTCTTTAGTGGTCTGAGGCTGGACTCACTCTCGTCTGCCCATTTAGACACCTTAATGAGACCATGCTGAACCTGCCGCTCGAATGCTGCAAGACTGCAGAATTTAAGTCCTCAATGTACATCATCAACATAAATTGAGTAGAATACATTGTGTGGGACACACAGACGCAAGGAATTCATTTTTATAAAAATTGGGCAGATCCCACTGTTGTATTCAGTTTTGGTTTCGTTTTTGTTCCTTCATCCCCCAGGGGGCGCATTTACTCATTGCATGTATCAATAAAGGCAGTTCTTGTTCCATTCATCGTGGCGGCTGGAGTCTGACTCTCTTCCTTAGACATCACATTGGCGACGAGGATGTCGTAAAAGTACTCTGCGCACCGTCCGCGCCCGCCCCAACATGAGTGTCCCCGGGCTCGCTCCGCCGCCGTTCTTCCTTGCGACGCCCGGCCAGCCTCCACTACCATGGGAGCAGTGGGAGCAGCTGTTCAACGTCTACCTGGTGGCGTCCGGGGCCGCCGAGTTCACGCCAGCACGACGCAAGGCTATCCTTTTGCATTGTTTGGGGCCGGAGGGCCAGCGTATTTATCAGACCTTACCTGCAGGGTCGACCGCCGCAGCACCACCAGTGCCAAGCGCCGCAGCGCTCGCCGTTAAGGACGGGAATAAGTCTGCCGCAGCCACTTCTGACGAATACGACACTGCACTCGTGGCATTACGGCACCACTTTTCGACGACCTGCAACGTTGTCGTCGAGCGTCATCGTTTTCACCGCCGCCGTCAACACTCAGGCGAGTCCGTTCATGACTTTGTTGCCGCCCTACGGGAGCTAGCGTCACACTGTTCGTTCGTTTCTCAGGATGATGCTCTGCGGGATCAAATTGTTGCCGGCATAGCTTCCAACCGCGAACGTGAATGGTTATTGCTTGAGGGCCCCTCACTTTCGTTCGAAGGCTCGGTGCGAATTGCGCTCCAATTTGAGCAAGCAGCTGAAGAGCTAAAGGAATTTTCTTCTTCTGTCGACAAAGTTTCAATGCAGCGTTGTCGTAAGAAACCATTGCATTCATCGCAAAAGAGCAATTCACAGCCGGCAGCCCACTTTCAGCAGAAGCTAATGAAAAGCGCCAGCGGCTCACGTGCGCCGCAGGGGCACCGCCCCCCTGAACGGAACCGAGAACACAGTAGGCGCTCCGCGTCGCCGCACTGCTTCCGATGCGGCTCGCGGGATCACTTCGCATCAGATATGCAGTGCCCAGCGCATGGGAAAAGTTGTTTGTTTTGCGATCGCAAGGGCCACTTTCAAAATGTATGCAACCGCAAACGAGCTCAAGTGCAAGGCAGGGTCCGTGAAGTAGAATGTGATGACGATGTATCGTCGTGTAGCAGTACTGAGCAAGTGTTGACTGTGGAACGTTCCGCTCGTAAGGGAATTCACGTAGAAGTGCTGGTTGCGAACGTCAAGCTTACACTTCTTGTTGATTCAGGGTCATCTGTTTCAATTTTGTCAGAGCAAGCATTCCGTCGACATTTTCAGAGCATTTCGCTTCTGCCTGCCCCGCACGTCACATTGTTTGACTATTCCCAACGTCCCATTTGCGTGCTAGGTTGTTTCACGGCAGATGTACAGTTCAAAGGGCGCACCGCGTCACTCTGTTTTTATGTTGTTCGCCGAGGAACTTGTCTTATCGGCCTTGACGGCATTAAAGCCTTAAGTCTTCGCATTGAGGGTTCTACTCTCAAGTGCTTACATACGACTACGTCTGTTGCTCCGTTGACATGTGTCAATGACACGGTGCCTCGTTCCACTTCCGTTCCACTTGCCAACATTTCCGCACTGTCCAACGCGCAACCCGGTCCAGAAAATCTCCCGCCAGCCTTGGCAAGCGAGTTCGCTTCACTGTTCAGTTCCAACTTGGGCCTTGCTAAGGGGTTCACGCATTGGGTTAAGACGCGTCAGGGCATGCAGCCAGTAATTTCCAAACTTCGCCGTCTGCCATATTCTCTCCGTAAGCCAGTGTCAAATGAGCTTCAAAGGTTACTAAGCCTTGACATCATCGAGCGCATCGATGCTTCCAAATGGGTGTCCCCCATTGTCGTTGTTGACAAGAAAGATGGCAGCATCAGGATCTGCGTAGATCTCCGAGAACCGAATAAGGCTATTGTTCCAGATAGTTTCCCGTTGCCTCACACAGAAGAGCTTCTCCATGCTTTGGTAGGCGCTACACATTTCTCAAAACTCGACTTGGCTTCCGCTTACCATCAGGTTCTCTTGCACCCTGACAGCAGGGACCTAACAGCCTTCATCACTCACGATGGACTTTTTCGATTCAAGAGAGTATGCTTTGGGTTAGCTTCTGCCCCAGCGGCATTTCAGAAGATGATGGCAGTAATCCTTGACCGTTGCCCTGGTGTGTTGTTCTACATTGACGATGTGATCGTCTTTGGCAAGACTGCGGAAGAACACCTCTTGAACCTGAAAACAGCCCTGCAGAAGATCAAGGATGCAGGCTTGAAACTGAACAACAAATGCGTCTTTGACGTTCCAGAGCTCGCATTTCTTGGGCACAAGGTCACTGCACGTGGTATCTCGCCACTTCCTGAGAAGATTGACTCCATAGTTAACACTCCCGTGCCAACCGATGTTGCTGCCCTCCGTTCGTTCTTGGGTCTTGTAGAGTACTACTCGAAATTTGTTCCACGTTTGGCACAAGTGGTCGAGCCTATGAGAGTCTTGCTTCACAAAAATGAGCCATTCATCCGGTCAGCCGAAGCAGACAACAGTTTCAGAAGGGCAAAAAAAAATGCTTTCGTCGAACACAGTCCTTCAAATGTTCGACCCGGCGCTTCCAGTCATTGTATCGACAGATGCTTCCGACTGTGGGCTGGGAGCAGTCCTCCAGCAACAAGATGGCCAAGAACTTCGCACAGTCGCTTTCGCATCTCGTACACTGTCCCCAGCGGAGAGAAAGTATTCAGTCGGGGAACGAGAAGCACTGGCATGTATTTGGGCATGTGAGCGATGGCACACGTACCTTTGGGGTCGCCATTTTAAAATTCGAACAGACCACCAGGCGCTTGTCTCCTTGCTGTCGTCACAAGGACGTGGAAGACGCCCGCTTAGAATCGCACGCTGGAGCGCACGACTGCTTTGTTATAACTTCACTGTTGAATACCGCAGGGGGTCCACGAACACTGTTGCAGATGCACTTTCACGGCTGCCAGCACCTACCTCAGAAGCAGAGCTTGCAAAGGAGGAAGAAATTGTGTCGCTCGTTGAGCCAGCCTGTGTGGCAAAGGAGAAGTTCAGACAGGCCGTCCTTGACGATGGGTGTCTAGAAACCGTCAAGTCCTTTGTGCTGAGTGCCTGGCCGCCACAAAAGTCCTTACCAGAAGAGGTGAAGCCGTTCTACCTTATTAGAGAGGAACTTTCTGTTGTCGATGATCTTCTACTGCGAGCAGAGCGCCTCGTGATTCCGTCCTCTCTCACTGCCCAGTTCATTTCCACCGCACATGAGACACATCCTGGTATCACGCGCACGAAAGCGCGACTTCGCGAGCGGTTCTGGTGGCCACGAATGGATAAGGAAGTAGAAACAGCAGTGAAAAACTGCCACATCTGCCTAGAGGCCGATAAGTCTGCCAAGACATCACTAGTGCCACTGCAACCTGTTGAATGGCCTGAACGACCATGGCAAAAGCTGGCCTTAGACATTGTTGGCCCCTTGGAGCGCGCACCTCACAACAGCAGATTTGCTATTACGCTTGTTGATTACCACTCCAAGTGGCCAGAGGTATATTTTTGCCGTGAGGTATCCACGAGCACAGTGAAAGACTTTTTAACTAGTGTTTTTGCCCGCGAAGGCTACCCCGAGGGAATCGTTTGTGACAACGAGCCTCAGTTCACTTCCCGGGAATTCATCACCTTTCTGAAAGACAGGGCCATCCGTATTTTGCATTCGTCGGTGTACTACCCCCAGGCGAATGGACAAATTGAACGATTCAACAGGACATTCAAAAACTTTGTTCAAGTTTCACTTCTCGAAGGACGACCCCTCCGACAAGCAGTCATGGACTATCTTGCTATTTACAGGGCTACTCCACAGGCAACCACTGGGGTTGCCCCTGCTGTTCTACTGCATGGTAGAATGCCCAGAACCAGGCTGGACGTCGTTGGCTTCTCAGCACCAGCATTCGCTAAAGACCCGGCTAAGGAAGTGGCGCGACTACGTCGTAGGGTCCGGCGTCAACAGCGGAGCAGCAAGCTGTACACAGACAAGAGGAGAGCTGCCAAGGAACCTGGGATAGCTGCAGGCGACATTGTTCGTGTCAGGAAACCATCCGTTCGTTTTAAGGGCGACTGCTCTTTCTCTTCGCCAACTAAAGTGTTGGAAAGGAAGGGACCTGCTTCTTACAGGCTTGAAGACGGCCGTACGTGGAATGCCTCCAAGCTTTCCAGGGTTCCAGAGGGGGGTGATTCCCACCAGTCGCAGCTACCTGTGCCGCAGTTTCCAGTTTCGGTGCCACAAGCTGCCGGGCTGCAACCTGCCGTGCCACAGCAGCAGTCTCCTGGCGTAATGCAACCTGCCGTGCCGCAGTCTCCTGGCGTAATGCAACCTGCCGTGCCGCAGCTGCTGTCTCCTGGCGTAGTGCAGTCTCCTGTGCTGCAGCCGCCTTCTGGGACGCAGTCGCCATCTTCTGGGGTACTGCAGCAGCCAACCTCAGCCGTACACCATTCACAGCGGCCGACCCGAAGGCGCCGGCCACCAGCCTGGCTTCAAGACTATCAGTGGTGCGATCTTGTACGCATTCCAAATAAACACGGAGGCGTGGCGTTACATCCAGCCGCACGCGAATGGCCCATTTGAACCGCGACAGACGTCACAGCTCTGCACTGACCAATCGCGTGCGGTCACGTGCGGCTGGTTGCCATGCCACGCCTCCATGTTTATTTTGTAACGCGTACAAGATCGCACCACAGACCAACTTTTAGTTACGGTCTGAAATTGTTTATTCTGTACTATGTAAATAAGTAGAGTAAATACTTGGGTTTTTTTTGTTACTAATACGTACTAACAACTAACCACTAAAAATAAGGGGGGGAGTATGTTGTATTCAGTTTTGGTTTCGTTTTTGTTCCTTCATCCCCCAGGGGGCGCATTTACTCATTGCATATAAACCATGTATCATAGTCAATAAAGGCAGTTCTTGTTCCATTCATCGTGGCGGCTGGAGTCTGACTCCCTTCCTTAGACATCACACCCACGTGCCGTGGGAGTCGATGTAATGTCAAGCATGCGGCGGGAAGGTGACTGTGGCGTAATATTTTTTTACTGAGCGAAAAGTTACAAAACGACGCTAAAGATTTGTATAATTTTATACGCACACATATATGTTGAAGAGCCGCATATGTGTTATATAATCAGTTGTTTACAGTTGGATAACGCTGCCATGGCAACGTGGGTATTACCAACACCAGAAGCAGTAAGCTGATTTGTAGTGCTTATACTTATCCCTTATGATGGAGAACGCACGCACGTTTCACGAACCCTTTGCATGTGTGGAAGAGGTTCTTGACAGTTCTTGAACAAGGTCAACATCACCGTGATCAATGAGCACCAGCAGCTGGTCATAACTTGTTATCGGATCCGGTCGTGATAGCTGTGACGAGGGGTCCATGTGTAGTGAAGTATGAGGTATAGTACAGCTGTTGCAAATTGTGAATGCCTCGGTCATTTCGTCGACAAATTGTCTGTCGATATAGGCCGGCGAGGCTGGTAGGCCTGGATAGTGCTACGTAGACCAACATCAGTGGATGGCGCTTGTCGTATTCGTAGACTACCTGGGTGTATGTGGCCTACGTAGCCTAGTCTACAAAGCGGCTGTCAATCAATCTGGAGTCATCCTCGGTTAGCATGAGGATGACGCCCAGCCTCGTAAGAAATGAAGAGGACACTGCGCCGTTCTTGCGGACTAAGTGCACTTTACGGTGCGATGATGGGAATATCATACGCAACTTTCGTTAATGTATTCCTCCGGGGTCGAGCAATGCTTCAATATAGCTTCTGAATCATTGGAATACAAATGCAATGTTTATTACACTGCTATAAAAGTGGAGCCAACGCTGGAACCACCGAGGTTAATCTGATATGACGCCTGTATCGTAGGAGTACACATCATAGGAGTATCATGTAGTGTTTATTGCTTTCTCGCAAAATTAGATAGCCAGCACCACAACCACAATTGACGTTGCACCGTGCAAGCGCCCTCCGTTGCACGGAGGGCGCATGCATTAACATAACACCGCATGCCAGGCCTGCCGTTGATTGCTACTCGTGCAAAGAGGAAACGCGCCGCCAGTCTTGAGGGAGCACGAAGGAACACGAGGGAGGGGGGGGGAGGGCGAGGTGGTCGCTCGAGCAGCAACTGTGGACTTTGACTTTAAGGGCGTGATCGCGATCGCTGGCGCGCGCGCTACTACTATATCTCGGCTGGCATCACAGCAGACGGCTCATATACCCTTCTAAGTGCTGTAATCTCAACGCTTCTCATCTTTGAGCAGCCGTATTCTCTTACACCAGCGTTTTGTAAAACTGCCAAAGCATCGCGGAGACGCGCCGTATTCAGGAAGCTAGTTGCCGCCACGTTGATACAACGAGGGTGATGCCTCTCCCATGCACGGTATGGGTTGTAATGGTACAAACTCTCCCACAGCAAACGCGCGTGTAGGTGACCACACGCAGCAGCGCCAACGCGAAAACCATTGCGACCGGAGAAACACGCTACGCACAACAAAGAACCTGACAGCCTTTACCGCTACACGTGCTACTTGATAGCGCCAGAAAACACAGCTTAGCGAGAAGCAGCAGAACGCTCGGGGCACGGCAGAACATTTTTGGAGCGCCACGTACATTTACAACAACCCAGAGGAGGTTATGGCGGCATCATGGGAGCCCTCATTAGAAAGGTGCATAGAAACATGGTTGGGCGCGTCTACGCGTTTTGCGAACGTCTCATTTTCTTGGTATACCAGGCACTGCTATAGGTGCAACTTGGAAAATCATGTTGTCAACTACACCTTTTTTCCCAACGAAGCTGACGTGGGCATCGAAATTCTAGCTTTTCAGGCTGTTTTGGAGCAGTTCGGCACAATTTTTGCGATTTTCATGCTTTTGAAGCAGCTTGGCGCAGGAAAATGGAATTGTATCAAAAATGTGCAATATGCGCAGCTGTCTCACCCCTGTCTACCATCAAACCAAAACGTGCACCCTTCTGGACATTTAGCGCCTGTCTTCAGCATAGTATCACCTTGCCATCGCAAGAGAAATAGAGAGAAAAAGCCAAATTTATTGTCTTTGTTGTAAATACACTAACCTAGAGAAAAATTATAGCGAACTCCGTGCACCATGTGTACTTTTCAACATACGTATTAACAGCTGAAAAGACGAAAAAAAAACAATTTTGATAGCATTATTTTCACATATCACACCACTGCTAGTATGTACAGTCTAAGTTTTTTGTGGCATAGTTTACAGTTCATTGCTTCACATTTTATTTTGCGAGAAGTCAAATTATGATGAGATTCTGGCTGTAAGCACGCTATGCGCTGTTGCATCAAATATCCTGCCGTGCTAAAGTTTCTTGAACTGCTTGTGCTAGCCGCAGGTGCACACGAAATCTGCCTTGCGAATCGTGAAGGCATCGGCAGTCGTAGTTCTCAGACTTCAACCACTGGACCATAGCTTTCCAGCTCATCCCTTCATTTCTCTTGTACCCAAATGTCGTACCACTCTTCAATATAATCTGTAAAACTCCTCTTTGGGGACTTCTCATCGCAGGTTTAAGCAGTGTATGTTATGCAAGGTTTGTACGGCGCTCTTTTTTTCCCATATTATTATGGTGTATGCCTCGCTAACGATATTGTACCAGTAGAAGGTAGCGATTGGACTACGTGGATAGGACTGGCAGGAGGCGGATGAAGAGATTTCGATTTGTTTTCTGGGCTTGTTCCAGTTTGGTAATAAAGGCGTGAATAAGCTTCTCGACGCTTACTCATGGTATGCATATGGTTCGAGGTAAGGAGGCATCACCCGGCACAGAATTCGTAATTGTTCTTTTCCAAGTCACATATTTGGTCAAGCGAATATACTTTGCCCCACACCGTGTTTATTGGACCTATACTACAGTAAAACCTCGGTAATTTGTACTCGGTTAATTGGGAATCCTGGATAATTTGTATTATTTGCGCGGTCCCAAATTTTTACATGTAAATTTAACCGGATAATTGGTGCGGCCAGTCTGCGACTTCCCGGTTAATTGGCACACTTGGCCGCGACTTCCAAGATATGCAAAGGGTGTTGCGAATCTCGGAGGCTGTAACTAAAACATGCATTTTTTTTTTATGTACGGATCTCGAAGGCCATGTTTTTTTTTACCGGAAATACGTCGTAGACGCCATGTTTTAGCAATTGCCAGGCGGCGATGCGTGCGGTTGCGATCATGATCATCATCATCTCAACAGCGATGTTAGCCACTCTAGCGAAGTGAATGTTTTGTGGAGTCTGTGCCATTTGGATGTCGGCTGGCGAGCATTGTGCGATTCGGTGCGACTGCTCCATTTGTCTCCAGTCTCCGCTTGAGTGTCTTCCCTGTGAATTAGTTGATTGAGGTGTGCTTGGAAGGAAGATGCCGAAGTACAAGAGCTTGTCCCTGCACGAAAAGGTGTGCTTAATTGAAGAGGCCAGCAAGTCGACGGCGTCGAAAATGGCTCTCGCCGAAAAGCACTACGTGCCTCTGTCAACGCTGTGCAACATCATCAAGAATAAGGAGAAAATTCTCGATGCTTACAGCAAGACGCACTCGTCAAAGCGTACACGAGTACGCCCGCCTACGTACGCCGACGTTGAAGCAGCTCTGATCGACTGGCTGCAGAAAGCCAACGCAGCACACCTTCCTGTGAATGGGACCATATTGCGTGAGAAGGCCAACCAGCTGGCGCTGCAACTTGGACATTCTGAGTTTAAATGCAGCAATGGATGGTTTTGCCGATTTAAGGAGCGCAACAACCTGACATTCGTGACTGTTTGTGGCGGGAGTGGCAGCGCGGATCAGTCTGTTGTCGACGGCTGGAAGCAGCACACCTTGGCTCCACTACTCGCCAAGTACGAAGCAGCAGATGTTTACAACCTTGATGAAGCTGCTCTGTTCTACAAAATGTTGCCTACGAAGACGTTCGCTTTGAAGGAGGCAGACATTAAGGGGCAGAAACAGAACAAAGATAGAATCACTGTTTTGTTTGGTGCAAGCATGTGCGGTGAGCACAAGCTGCCACTGCTTGTTATTGGGAAGACAGAAAAGCCTCGTTGTTTCAAAAATGCACGACTGCCATCCAAGGATGACCTGATCTATAAAAACAACAAGAAAGCTTGGATGACGGCTGCACTCTTTGAAGAATACGTGCGGCACCTTGACCGCAAGTTTGCGGCCGCAGGGCGCAGCGTTTTGTTCGTCGTCGATAATTGCCCAGCTCACGGCGACATTCAGAACCTGCAGGCAATCAGGCTGGTCTTTCTACCCCCGAACACGACGTCGCTATCGCAGCCAATGGACCAGGGCGTCATACACCATACCAGGAAAATATATCGCTACAATCTGTTGAAGCGAATGCTCCTTTGCTATGACAACGGAAAGGAGTATAACATTGACCTCCGAGGAGGTCCGTACATCACGTTTTCTGGCTGATTTCTTTGATTTCGCGTTGTTTCGGATAATTGGGAATCCCGCTTAATTGGGATATTTTTCTTGGTCCCGAGGCCTTCGAATTAACGAGGTTTTACTGTATTTCTGCACATTGCAATGCTGTTGCAGCAGTACCGCGTACCTCTCGCACCATATAGCGAAACAAAATGAAACCTCCCTTGTTAACAATGTGGGCACACAAAGCAGGCTGTACATGTACATGTCGCGTCACATCAGAACTGGGAGCCGTGACGGAACTACGGAAAAAGAATGTGTCTTTATAGTGATTCTATGTAACGAGACTCCGCGCAGACCTTTCGTTTTAGGGGAGTGCGGCAACTTTCAAGAACGTTGCCTCGCTTTGGAGCTCTGTGATCGCTCTTCCAATGATAAGTTATAGATTTGTCACGTATCTCGGGAGCGCTTGCAACGCGGAATGGAATTGGGAGAGTGAGAGAGGCGGGAGACCGTGGCGTCACGGCAAACACACTTTATATAACAACACGGCAAACAAGAAGTTAACACCAGAGATTAACTAGAAGTAACCTATTCAAAAATGCCCCGCGGTACAAATGAATACAACAAGCACTTCTAACTAAACTCGGCCGGAGTGGCCCGAAAGTCTGGCAACTATGGCGTCTTGGTCTAGCGATGCAAATGGAACGGTCTTACTTCGCGTGAGTCCGTCGCCTCGCTTCCGCGCCAAAGTCGACGCTGAGTCCCGTCGATGCTACTCCTCGACGTCTGGGAGTCGCCGTCGTCGAAGCTGCCGCCTCGCTAGTCGTCCTCGTCGCTGACCCGTCGGTCTTCGTTCGAGAACGTCGTCTCGTCCGGTTAGGCCTAACCCTCGGCCTATCCTCTTGGTGCCACTGGGTCAAACTGCCGACGTGGCTCTCCAGGTGATTGTCGGCGGGTTGTCGTCTCGTCGAGCTGTGGTAGTGCCGTAG
Organism: Rhipicephalus sanguineus; assembly: GCF_013339695.2. NCBI lineage: Eukaryota > Metazoa > Arthropoda > Arachnida > Ixodida > Ixodidae > Rhipicephalus > Rhipicephalus sanguineus. The sequence continues at coordinate 122,593,191 of NC_051183.1, read as the reverse complement.
GTGCCCTGCGAACTGCTGGATGAGGCTGCTGCAAGCTCGGGGAGCCTCACTTGGATGACGCCAAGGTCGACGGCTACCCTCCCGAGCCTCTCGTGCCGCTGCCCCCAGAACGAGGCCCTACTTCTCTCGTCGCGGGTGCGACGCTGGCTTGCCACACCTTGCTCCTCGACGACCCCACCGAACAATGACTGCTTGATCCTCTGGGGTTCCGCACCTCAGTTCGGGTCGCGTGGCACGCGCCTTCCTCCGGCCAATGGCTTGCGTCGACGTGGCGGGGGTGCACACCATCGGGTATTTTTCCATTCCCCGCACACCATCGACGCCTTGCGCTGTCCGGCGCGCGCCCCGTGCCCCTTTACTCATGACATTGGGCCCCCTTTTGAAGAGTTTTTTCGTAAAAAACTGCTTTCATCCTCCTCCTTGGGGTTACGGACCACTGCTCTTCTGATGGTGTCCCGTATCTTGTGATGCGTGCTTTTTCCTTGCTTGGCTTAGGCTCACCTTCCCTTCACCACATCGTCGCACGCTTTCACTCACAATCTGTCTGCACTTCACAACACCACTATCCTTAGTTCTACCCACCACATGTTCATTGTCCAAAACACTATAGTCCATACCAAGGTACCACACTTCACAATGACACAACCAATAGCTTCATTGGCGACTTTTCACAAATTGCTTAACATCTCGATATATCCCTGGCCAAAATGCCTCTCTCGTCACTTCTCTTCGCAGGTTCTTGGCATCTCTGAACCCACTCGCGTAGCAATATTCTAAGATTGCCTGCCTATAACCTGTGGGCACCATCAATTGTGTGACGGGTGTTCCGCTTTTCCAGAACCTCCGGAAAATCAAATCATTGATCGCTTCGTAAAACACTCCGTCTCTAAACCCTTCTCTTGTACGTTTACGGCCAACCCTATCTCTCGCGTGCCTCAGGGTTCTGTCACACCTTTGTTCTTTCGAGAACTCCTCTGAGGTTACCCCTACCTGCTCCAAAATTCTCGATCTACTCTCGCGTTGTCCTTCGCCACCCACATTTTCCTCTCTAGCTTCTGAGCTTTCAGGGCTTTTGTTTGCCTTTTCTTTTCTCCGGTACTGCTTTCTTGGCCTGACATAGCCACCTGGCTGCGCTGGGTCGTCCACCCTTCGTACCCCTGGCCTATTTCCTAAGATAACGTCATAAATTGGATCCTCCATACACTTTGCCATAATTTCTCCTACGAAATAAGGGGTATCCAGCCGTATCTTGGCCTCTGGTAGTCTCACCTTGGACCCATCTGCAAAAACCACTGTTCCTACTCTCCCCGTGAAATCTCGTCCATTCACCAGGCTTCTCCTCACTAACACCGTATCTGCTCCTGAGTCCCTCAATACCGTTACCCGTTTGCCGTTTACTTTGCCTTCCACCACTGGCATATTAACCCCTTCCGACCTATCTATCACAGCACCGACTACCTCTTCCTTCTCTTCTGACCTTACTGCACATGCAGTATGCTCTAACGGTCTATTCCTGCACTCGTTTGCTTTGTGCCCCCTTTTCTGGCACAATTGGCATATCACGTAGGATTCTTGTCGACTAATGCTTGTGCGGCAGTTCATGGCTATGTGCCCAATTCTGTCGCACAAGAAACACCGCTGCTGTGCCCTTTGTTTACCCCTTGGGGCCTCACTGTTGCTCCCTTCTTCCTTACTGTTGTCCTTGTCTTTTTCCAAATTCCTTATCCCTTGTGCCTCCATGAACTGATCAGCCTGCTCGGCCATCTCCTCTACCGTGTGCAACTTCCTTTCTTTCAAAAATACCGCCAATTGGCTGCTGCACCGATTTAGGAACTGTTCGCCAACCATCCTGTCGCGCACCCCTTCGTACGTTTTTTCCGTCTCGGACAATTCTATCCAACGATCAAAGTAGTTGGATAGTCGACATGCAAACTGTTTGCCAGTTTCTGAATTCTCGGGCTTACACGTTCGGAACTTGTCCCGGAAACCCTCGGCAGTTAGCCGAAACCTCTCCAATAAAGTCTTTTTTACAATATCGTAGTCCAGAGACTCGTGTGCTGGCATGCACCCAAACACACTTAACGCCTCTCCCACGAGACACAAACTCAGAGCGTTTGCCCACTCGCCCTTCTCCCAGCCTTGCCCAATAGCGATCCTTTCGAATCGATGCAAATATGCATCAAGATCGTCCCTTCGCTCATCGAAGGGCGCCATCAGTTTACGCGGGCAAATTTGTCTCGGCCTGGGAATAGGCGAGTTGGCCGACGCTGACGTGGGAGTACTCGCGTTACTAGGGTCGCTGCGCGGACAAGCGTTCACCTCGGCTAGCTTCAGCTTAAGCTCGAGGATCTCCTTCTCGCGCTCATGCTCTTTCTGCGCGCGCTGCTCCTCACGCTCATGCTGCTCCCGCGCCTCACGCGCACGCTCCTTCTCGCGTTCCTTCTCACGCTCGAACTCTCTTTCGCGCTCTTTCTGAGCGTTCTCGAAAAACCTCATCGTCTCCTCCTTATTCATTTCGCAGTCTCTGGCCACGGCCGCCAATTTCTCCCAATCCATCCTTGCAACCCCCGACGGTACGTGACTGGGCCCAACGCTGGAAAAATCCTGGCAGAGGCTCGCCACTTATTGTGTCACGTATCTCGCGAGCGCTTGCAATGTGTGATGGAGTTGGGAGAGAGAGCGAGGCGGGAGACCGTGGCGTCACGGCAAACACACTTTATATAACAACACGGCAAACAAGAAGTTAACACCAGAGATTAACTAGAAGTAACCTATTCAAAAATGCCCCGCGGTACAAATGAATACAACAAGCACTTCTAACTAAACTCGGCCGGAGTGGCCCGAAAGTCTGGCAACTATGGCGTCTTGGTCTAGCGATGCAAATGGAACGGTCTTACTTCGCGTGAGTCCGTCGCCTCGCTTCCGCGCCAAAGTCGACGCTGAGTCCCGTCGATGCTACTCCTCGACGTCTGGGAGTCGCCGTCGTCGAAGCTGCCGCCTCGCTAGTCGTCCTCGTCGCTGACCCGTCGGTCTTCGTTCGAGAACGTCGTCTCGTCCGGTTAGGCCTAACCCTCGGCCTATCCTCTTGGTGCCACTGGGTCAAACTGCCGACGTGGCTCTCCAGGTGATTGTCGGCGGGTTGTCGTCTCGTCGAGCTGTGGTAGTGCCGTAGGTGCCCTGCGAACTGCTGGATGAGGCTGCTGCAAGCTCGGGGAGCCTCACTTGGATGACGCCAAGGTCGACGGCTACCCTCCCGAGCCTCTCGTGCCGCTGCCCCCAGAACGAGGCCCTACTTCTCTCGTCGCGGGTGCGACGCTGGCTTGCCACACCTTGCTCCTCGACGACCCCACCGAACAATGACTGCTTGATCCTCTGGGGTTCCGCACCTCAGTTCGGGTCGCGTGGCACGCGCCTTCCTCCGGCCAATGGCTTGCGTCGACGTGGCGGGGGTGCACACCATCGGGTATTTTTCCATTCCCCGCACACCATCGACGCCTTGCGCTGTCCGGCGCGCGCCCCGTGCCCCTTTACTCATGACAAGATTATTATATTAAATTTATTATATTACATTTATTACTGCAATTATAAAACAACATTTCGGATATAAAATAATAGCGAATGCAATTAATAAAGCACAGAATAGTGAGATGTTAACTATATAAGCGCCTAGTCTATCAAGTACAGTCAACGTCCCATTTTTCGGACTCCCTAGGGACCGCAAAATCGTCCGAAAAATCGGGCAGTCCGAAAAAACGAATTCACGCTTTTTTATTCCGCTCAAGCGGTCAAACCGCCACAGCCACGTCTGAAGTAGCTTTAATGCCTCCCAGTACAATTATCAGGCATTTTGGTGAGCGCTCAGGCTCTCGCAAATACATTCGATACCTGCCGTGAACCGCGCTTAACTGCGTGCCAACCGCCGCTTGCAAGTTTGCATCTCGTGATAAGCGTCGCTGATACCAGCAATGTGCGGGATAGATTATGGCTCTCTCGCAGGGAGCGCTTGGAAACGATGACGCCGAACACAAAAACTGTAGCGGGAAAGCGGACGACTCGTCCGGCTTTCCCCTATGCGTGTGCGCACGTAAACGATGCATACGCACATCGCTGAATCTCCGGCGAAACGCAGCATTTGCTGCCGTGCGAAACCGATCGTTTCTAGTTGTGTGCAGCACATTGCCAACTAAGCTGACGCCGTCACTGTACTTTTGCTGTATCATACGCACGCATTTATCATGAAAGTGTTCATGATGCGCACTTTGCTCCTGACCGCACACGACTGCGGCAGTGGCGAGCTGGTTTCGTCCGTGAAGGTAACGCGTCTGTGCGGCGCACTTACTGGTCTTGCACAAAGAGGTAGCATGAATGGCGGCGCGGCGCGGCGCGTTTGGGTTCTCGCCTATTAAATGCGTGCAGTATGCATACAACTGCGCTAGGCCACATGCACTACCGGGCAGTTAACTGAAGATGCTTATCGTAAGCGTTGTTAGAGATAAGCCGTACTGGTGCGTTTGCCAGATGCCGCCATCACGCCTCCGTGCATTTCTGCTGCTTATCTGTAAAGACATCGCCGCACGGCGCCGTGATAGCGGCCCCTTTGAATTTCTCGTCTGCTTCACCCCATAGCGCTTTGGCATTGCGGCAAAGCTCTTTCGGACTCTGCTACTGTCGCAAACAGATCGACTCGCGAAAACGCTGGTTCGAACCTACGAGATCATAGACGCGGCAGAGGTGGGGGCTTCAAATAATGCCTTTCGGATGTGTAATTTTGGCAGAAAGTCCGAAAAATCGGATGCGGAAGAGTTTCAGCGTCCGAAATTTCGGACGTTCTAATACAATGATGTCTATGGGGCTGGTGACCGTGCCGCGAAAGCGTCCGAATTTTCGAGCATGTCCGGAAAATCGGGCGTCCGAAAAATCGGCAGTTGACTGTAGCCCCATATGCAAGAAGCAAAGGAACTTCAGCACTTGTCCCTCACAAAACTTCTCTAAGTAGCTGGCGCCACACAAAAAAAAGTGTTCTTTCGAGATAAAATGTGTGGAACATATATGTATGCACAACGCATGTGGAACAATCTTAAGAACTGAGCAAAGTGCAAGCCCGGCCTGACCAGAGCCCGCTACCTTAAACCCGGGCCCGGCCCAGCCCTAAGCCCGGAACTTCAGGCCCAAGCCCAGCTCGGGCCCACTGTGAAAACGACTTTACCCGACCCGGCACACGGGCCGGGCTGGGCCGGGCCGGGCCGGGCTTGGGTTTTCTGGTAGGCCCGAGCCTGTGCAACGCTCTATAAGTGGCGTTCCCTAGTTTCCTCAAAGAATGAGGCAATGAAACGGCCGAATTGTGTTTGTTTATGTGATTTTGTAGAACCAAAGTGGTGTCAACAACACTTTACACATGAAAAGAAAAGATGCTATTTCTTCAACCTCTCATCCTCCAACTTCTGTGGAGGCCCAACTGATGTGGCATACAAGGGCAAGCTCCCTTTCAGTTGCGAGTTCCTCATCTGCTGCGAGGATTTCACTCTCCTACTCTGCGGCTACGAGCTGATTCTGCAGCAGTTGTTGGGGCCGGCACGAGTTCCAGCGGGAGAGGTCACGTGTTTTCAGCAAACAGCTTTTGCGGGCGTCGGACGAGTGCACGCTTTCGCAAACCTGGCCCAGTAATGCTTTCGCGTTAAAATGCACTGAAAGACATGGCGAAGAAGAAAACAATTCATTTTGCATGGCAACCCGTAGACCTAGAAGCAGCGCGCTGTCCGCAGTGTGAAAATAAAACTGCGCTGCTAAGTGTTACGTAGTGACGCAGGTGGACGCATCGTGCAGTATTGCCGCAAGCCTGGATAACTTAATATTTCACAGTTTTTTGGGTGACGCTGCTGACTTTTGTTTCACAGGCTGATTTTGCGGTGCCAAGACATTATTCCGAAAGCACATTTCACAAAAGGATTCGATTGAGTACGAAACCGAAACTGCATTTGCGGCATTAGCAACTACTGAGCGCCAGTGGCAGATGTAGTGACACTGCCACCAGAAAATGGCAACGGAATGTGTTCAATTCATTACAGTTACAGACTGTGGTCTCTCTGCATGAAATGTGTTCCCAGCGAAGCGGAAATGGTGATGCGCCCCTTTCGTTATGAAAGCCCATATCAGAGGAAAGTTATTTTGCACGCTGAGGACAGCTAAGTCGCGCATATTTTGCGTGCCTGAAACCTGCGTCTGTGAGCATTGCAAACAAAGGAAGGATATCTTAAGCTGTACACCTACTGGGGAAAGTTTCTACAGGTCGAAAATGCGAAAATATCCGGACCTCGATAACAAGCTTGCAGGCGTTCTCAAACAGCTCCGTGTAGACTGAGCTTGTCAAGGTAATGGCCCTTGAAACGACACGTGATCGAGGCGCATCCAGAAGTGACCTTAAAGCCAGCAAAAGTGGCTCATTGAAAGAAGAGAACTGCCAGCAGAATAAATATCCCTTTCTATGAGGATGCACTGTGCTTGCCTTCTTTTTCCTCTGATCATCAACACAGCGGCATGCCACAGTTTTAAAAGATCTTGTAATACTACGCGCAGATGCATTTTTAGTTAGAACTCTCGAAAACTGGGTGCGAGTTAAATTCGATTAAGTATGGAATAAGCAGATGCTGCGCTTCACACTTTTACGCACCTTGTCTCAAATAGTGTCTGGGTGTGGTGACGGCCGTTTACCTTTCGATAGGCCGAAGTTCGCGAGAATTGGATTTATGCACATCATTTAGAAGTGCTGTGATTAGATTTCAACTGAGTGAAACCGGGACATTTATTTTCCAGACATTCAAATAGTTTAAACAATAAAATTCCGGTACTATACGTAGAATAACAAACAATATTCGAAAAATATTTGAAAGTTCAAATATTCGTATACCCCTACCTATCTCACGAGTTATTTCGTAGAACAGAGTGCTGGGTGAGTTGATAATCCATTGCAACGATAAACTGCACAAAAAACACCAGGGACAAGGAAGGAATACCAGAAGGGCAAAGACTAGCAACTCGTCCTTGGTGTTTTTTGAGCAGTTGATTGTCACAAAGTTATTTCGCTTTCAAAATATTGAGTCAGTACTCCTTCAATGATAATGAACTGTAAGAGTTATTGCCTGGCTTCAATTTCAACATGCGAAAAACAAATGGCCACAAATTTGGTGCTACGACACAGTGCGAGCAGGGGTGAACATTCCGTTACAGAATGCATACAAGATCGTGCCCTTGGACGACATACCCTTGCGATTCACCTATCTTGCCAGAGAGTCCCTGGGGCACGTTCTCCACCTTAGTTCCGTATTTCTCTGGGTCGAAGTCAACGCTGGCACGAGATGACAGTTCAACTGAGCTCCCAGGTGTCTTGACAAACGTCAGCAGGCCCTACGAGTTCACAAGTGCACCAACAAATCGGTTAAAATGACTTTTCAAACCAAGGGACTGGCTCTGATATTGCCCTTAGTGCTGAGAGCATTCCACTGCATACACCAACTACCACTGGTACCTTGTGCTTACATCACATTGTCATATTTTGGACTAAGGGTAATTGGATGGTATGAGCTGACACATTTACCCGAGTGCATTGTTTTAGCGAGATCACCTCTTGATAAAGACACGCACTTCAGGCTAGCAGCATAAAGAGTAAGAGTGTGAGTTGATAAGGACATTATCTTCAAGCTGACAGCTTGTGGATGGCGCCATAAAAACCAGGCCATACCATAAAGTAACCATAAGTACTATAAAAACCAGAATATAGGTTGAATTTTTTTTCTCTTCAATAATCATGATCGATAGTCGACCCCTGTCTCACATACCAGTCAGTGGCAGAAAAACTATGCGATTCTGGCAATGGGCAACTGAAGTCAGTCATTATAAACATCAGCATCGCTTTGCTCTAGAACCAGCCCGATGCCATGGGGCAGCCTAATTTTCAGTTTTCGATCTCTTGTGGCTCTATTTGGTCTCCAAGTTGCTTTTTTTCTATTTTCTGTGAAGATGAGAAGAGGCCGACTTCAGTCCAGAGCAGCATCCAAGAAAACAGCGATTGAGTTTGCAAAGACACTGTGAGTGTCTCGGGGAAAGCATTCGCTACTGGTGCATGCAAAAGGTTTGCATCACAACATTCAGAAATAAGAAGAAAACTTAATTTCTAGGCCAAACTGCAGCGTACCAAGAGCTGGAGATGAAGGTTGAGCAGTTATGTTAATCCAGCACAAAATTTCTGGCTATGCAAACATCACCAGAAATTTTTTTCGAGGGGGTTTAACTGTAATTTATGTATGTTCGTGCACATGTGTGTATATATTCACAAGCAAAATTCAAAAATTTCGAGGGAGGGGTTTGAACATTCCAACATGCCGCTGGCTATGCCAACAAACTGCGCTCATGTTCACTACCAGTGACTTCTAAGTACATCGGAATGAAAAGTGTCAACATAATGTGTGCCTTTGGACACATTTCAAGGGCTCTCTATCATGATAGCAACGTTTTAGAAAGGTAACGTCAGAGCCTTTATTTTGGCGTTCTGGCATGAGTACCCAGTGTGTAAACACACAGGTATATAAACGGCATTGTTACTGCGCAGCATTTGTTTCATGGTAAGCACACCTTCTGATGCTTTGGCCAATCCACATGCTGTTCTTTTCAATTTTTTTTTATTAGGAGCGAAGCTCCGTTCTCTTAAGCAGTGCTTTAGGTTGCAGTGGCCAGTGATTTAAGAGGAAATGTTTAGGCCTTGAACGGTTTGGTTCTAGCGCATCAGAAATTTGAGGTTAAAAGAAATAAGCTCTGTGAACAACTGGTTATAATGGTCATCTTCACTTTCACCACCTTTATCGTGGATTGTGAAATGACAACCATCATTCTAGCGCACTACGGGCACTTTGTCGATGGTAGTAGCAGACAGACTCCCCACTCGGTGCCGGTGCAAAAAGACAATAAAATGCGCGCGGCGTTCTGTCGCTACCGTCGAAGCTTCCCACCGCATCACCGCTCGCACCCCTCTTCCACCTGTCTCCCTCTCCCTGCACTGCGCGCTGCACACACACTCGCTCAGTCGTTGCCGCCACCAAGCGCAGCAGATGCTCTCCCCACCCACTCCCCACCCTACCGCCTTCATGAAAGCCAGCAGCGAGATCAGGCGCATAGTCATTTGCATCCCATTTCTAAGGAGCTTAGCTCATTGGTTGTATTCGTACACGAAACAACTGCTAGTTTTTAGTCATCATCATCATCAGCCTGTCTACGCCCACTGTAGGGCAAAGGCCTCTCCCATGTTCTGCCAATCAACCCGGTCCTGTGCTTTCTGCTGCCACGTTATACCTACAAACTTCTTAATCTCATCTACCCACCTATGCGATAAAAAGGAAAATGATAGGTGTAACCTTAAGAGACAGGAAGAGAGCAGAGTGGGTCAGGGAACAAACGGGGGTTAAGGATATCATAGTTGAAATCAAGAAGAAGAAATGGATATGGGCCGGGCACGTAGCACATTGGCAGGATAACCGGTGGTCATTAAGGGTAACTGATTGGATTCCAAGAGATGGCAAACGCGTGAGGGGGAGACAGAAAATTAGGTGGGTAGATGAGTTTTTAGTAGACTCCCGTTAAGATGAACTCGAAGGAATTATGGTCATTTGTTCGTCTTATCAGGAGTTCGGCTTATCAGAAGTGCCCCCAAAAAAGACATGCTAACATGCCAAGTGCATCCAAATATGTTACTTGAAAACACTGAAAGAAGTAGACTTACTATGGGGGGGGCAATGACAAGAAAAAGCATGCCTCCAAGTACAGTATAGTATACATGAATCTAAGGGTTCAAAATAAAAATGCACATGAATGTATTGCTACCACATTTTAACGATAAAACTGTGACACACCCTAATGTTGACAATCATTAAAAAAAGGGGAGAGACAAGCACAATTTGCCTTTAAAGAATCGAAAATTTATTGTGGCAGTTCATTTTCATCTGTGATTCTGTTTTGATGGCTCTAACATCACTTCTGGATATGCCTTGATCGCGTGCTCTTACCTTGACAAAGTTAACACGCACTGATTGCTTAAGAAGGTCTGCAAGCTTGTCTTTGAAGTCCGGATATTTTGCTGTTTTTAGCTCGTAGTAACTTATCCTGATCGACGTCCAGCTGAAGATCTCCCTTCACGCTTCTCACCGTCACAAGTCTCAGGCACATATAAAAGACACGACACAGCTCTCTTGAGCGTGCAAAATAACTTTCCTTTATCTTGTACTTTCCTAACGAAAGTGGCGCACTAGAATTTCCACTTCACTGAAAACAGGGGTAAAAGGCGCGCAGGTCCTACGTGAACCAATGTGAACTGAAAACAAGATGTACTCGGTCACGATTGTGTGACGGTGATGACAATACATCTGACCCCTCTGGTGTGAGTGCTAGCGTCGCAAACGTAGTTTCAGTTTTGTGCTCGATTCTAGCACACAGGCCATTTTTGTTCCCGTTGTCGATTTTGTTTTGTTTTTTATTTTTCCACTCCTCTTGCATTTGCCTCTCTGTCCACGCCGGATAAGATGGCCCCGTAGGGGCCCCAAGCTCTTGTGTTCTACCATTCTCCTTTGTATTCAAACTGTGGAACAGAAGAATGCAAGGAGAATACAAAAAGGACACAATAGATTGGGAGTACCGAAACTAAAGCTCCCAACTTTTTTTTTTGTTGTCTTCTTTTCTTGATAAAGCCGGCACCTACCCCACCTGCGAGTGGGGATGGGGGAAATACCAGCTTATCTCGCTCCCTCCGTCCACATCGTGATCTGCTTTGTGTCTTTGCACCAGGAAGCACTTTATGTACACAGTAATCCCTCGCTGTAACGAAATCGCTTGACTCAAAATATCGGTCTATTCGAAATTTCTACCGGTCCTGACCCAAACAAATTCATATTAAGCTGCATTACCCGAAGCGAAAGAAGAGCTTGACCCGCCTTAGAACGAAATGACGAGTGGAGGCGTCGCCGAGCGGTGGCGACCCTTTTGCGCATCCAGTGTCAAATTAATGCCGCTGACGAACTAGTGTCATGCAGGAACAGCGCAGGCCCTAATAGTATCAAACCCACGACTGATGACCGCCTATTAATGGGTACCAAGCGAGTGCCGAGTGCTCCCAGCTGTTTACTGTGGAGCGAACGGGAGCTGTCAAATTCCATGGTGCAGCACGCCCGAATCGTTAATCTCGCTCATAATCGCATCACTGGGGTCCCCCGTGATAGAATCTACACGAAAATGAAGTTTTCCTGGTGCTTTGTGACGCCAGAAAACCATGGTATCTTGGATGCTGAAAAGCAGCAAAAAGACCATAAGCTGCGCCGTGGTCGCCCCATTGACAGACGCGGAGATTAATGACACTGTTGGTGGCCGTGACCAGGATAAAGAGCCGGCAGACGAAGAGCCGGTGGATGTAGAGCCTTGCGAAGTGCCAACGAAGTACCAACGCAGGGGTAGCTACGCCTGCTGCGAAATAAAGTTGAATGCATGGGCGGCAACCATGGCCTCAGGCAATGCTTGGTCAAAATGGAGCAGGCGTTGCTCACACCCGCATGAACTTGAAACAGCCAAAGCTCACTGCCTTTTTTTGCACCTGAATAAAGCTTTGCTTCACTGAATACACTGAAATCTCAATATAACGAACACGGATATAACGAAATGTTGGTTATCACGAAGTAAGTGAAGAATAGTCATACAATACATACAGTGAAATCTCAGTAGAACGAACACCACATTAACGTACTTTTCAGATTAACGAACTTTCAAGAAATCCCGTGCCGACTGCTAATAGTTTCAATGTAAAATTATTTCACTACTACGAATTTCAGAATACCGAACTTTTCAGAATAACGAGCACTATATTTGGTTCCATGTTACATCAACAACCCCTCAGTACTACGATCTCATAATCTGAAGTGCGGGAAGTCTTCGGTTTGAGTGAATCAGTCGCGGCCACCGGAGCGGTAGGAAAGCAGACTGACGACACAGCGAGCGGACGCCTTGCTCCTCGGAAAACGCGATACGGCGCGGGGGGAAAACAAAAACGAAAGAACGCCTTCCTTTTTTTTTCTTTTTGTTAATCAGGTTTTGCGCACACGGAGGCGAGGGCACGTTGTGCGAGGGCAAGGTCAGCGAGGCAGAGCGGGAGGACACAGGAAACACGGGCGCGGAAAACCTGAGATGGTGTGAGAGCACAAAACGAAACGCGAGGAACTTTTTTATAGCTTTTCCTTTTCTGTGGGAAAGGCTACGACAGCCGCGACGCCGGCGATGCATCGGGTTTTTTTTAGGGGTGTGCGAATATTCGAAATTTCGAATATTTTTCGAATAGTGTTTGCTATTCGATTCGATTCGCACTGAAATTTTACTATTCGAACTATTCGAACTTCCGAAAAACAAATGCAGTCAATGTCCTGTTGAAAGTGACCCCTTCAGAGTTTCAATATGCTTCACCTCATTACACTCTTGTGTTGAGGCAAAGCTGTCTTTCAAGCTCCGTTATGGTCGAACTTAGCCAAGAGACAAAGTCCGGTTGAAAGTGGTCCCTAGATTTTTAATATGCTTCACCTCATCACACCCCCGTATTGCGGCAAAGCTGCCTTTCAAGCTCCGTTACGGTCGAACTTAGGCAAGAGAGAACGTCTGATTGGAAGTGGTCCCTAGATTTTCAATATGCTTCACCTCCTCACACCCCCGTATTGCGGCAAAGCTGCCTTTCAAGGGCCGTTACGGTCGAAAGCCAAGAGACAGTCAACGTCCGTTTAGAAGTGGTCCCTAGATTTTCAACATGCTTCACCTCATCACACCCCCGTATTGCGGCAAAGCTGCCTTTCAAGCTCCGCTACGGTCGCAAATGTATTAACTCAAGAAAGCACTGGTTCCAATATGGAGATGAAAGATGTGGCAGAGTTGGGGGCTCAGTTAATGCTGTTTTGGACCTGAAATTTGGGCAGGAAGTCGAAAAAATCGGACGCCGAAGCTTTTTAGCATCCAAAATTTCAGACGTTCTTATATATCGATGTCTACGAGGCAGATTTGGAACTCCGGACTTCGAGGGAGCACACCCTTGTCCGCCACATCAGTTGGGCTTCCACAGAAGTTGAAAGAGGAGGAGAGGCTGAGGAAGTGGCATCTCTGCCTATCACGCGTAAAGTGTTGTCGGCAACACTTTGGCTGCACCAAATCATGTACATAAATACAATTCGGCCTCTACACTGCCTCATTCTTGATAAGAAAGACAACTATGAAATATGACCCCACCAGCGCTTCATCAACCTAGCGAAAAGAAACACTTTTATGTTGCTATCTCACAAGAACATACTTAGGGATTCTCTGCAACTTTTTCTGTAATTTCACTTCGAACTATTCGAAAAATGTTTGAGAAATATTCGAAAATTATTCGAAAATATTCGATTCGATTCGCACCCAATCTTTATTATTCGAATTCGCTTCGCACCCAAAATTTTGCTATTCGCACAGCTCTAGTTTTTTTCTTTCGTACTATAGCTCACTTCTGCATGTGCTCTCTGCCTTGTCTGACGTGTCCATCTTTTTTCGGCGTTGTTTAATACCGCATCCGCGTTCGTGCTGCGGTGCTACTGCAATGAGTTCATCTCTCCCTGCGGCGAAGAAGTGTAAACAGTTTTCGCTAAGCGAAAAGGTCGATATTCATCGGCAACTAGAAGAAGGGAAAAAGCAGGCTGTTGTGGCCAAAGAGCATGGAGTGGCGCGCTCCACAATTGCCACTATCCTGAAGGACAAGGAGAAAAAAAACATGGCTGATCCCTCCGTCATAGGAATCGGTATAACACGAAAGTGAAACGTGTCTTCACAGAAGTAGTGCTTATTGTGTAATGATATATGAGAGCTTGTACAACGTCTATTCGTGTTTGGCAGCTATAGCACCGTTTGACGTGGATGCACCCATGTTGACAGCATGTCTCTATTGCGACGACTAACGCCCATGATCATGATTAAACCGTTGTGGTAGCTGACGGTGTGAACATATATTTGGACACAGCGAATCGTGAATCTCACGTAAGGATGATATCAACAAGCTCATAATCAACACTGGTACCCGGTATGCACTTCTTCAAAGCGTCGTCAATTAAGGAGAGAAACGGCACGGTGTGCGCTTTCTAGTAATGGGTAGCCGACGCCTGTGCTCATGCATACATAACACACACTGCGCTTCAGCAACATGGGAGGTAGAGGTTCGTAGCCTGAGCCGCAAACGCGTGCGTCCCGCTGGCCTCTGTCTCGCAGGTGCTGCTCTCGCTCCACCAAGGCACGAGATTCGCCCGTCGAAATCGCGTCCTTTCTGCAACGCATATTGCAGCAGTTTTGTTAGTCTGTGCTCTCGCAATTGAAGCAGTCGGCAGCGGAGAAATCCCGTTGGTGCACGTGGAAGCTGCACTACTCCGATGAGCCGACGCACGCTAACACGAAGCCAAAGGCAAAGAACGTAACTGCGTCGAGGGTGCCTCAGCGACGCCAGCGCGGCCACTCTACCTCTCTGGTATCGAGACGCTTTAACCATGACCTCAGATATCGCGTGCAATCTCGGAGTAAGCGCTAGTAAGTGTCGATCGTGAAGCATTACTTCTTTTCACCTCTCACAGATGGCGGCACTGCCCCGCTCCGCCCGCCGCGAAAGAGAATGTGTGAAAGATATAAGGCGCGTTCGCGCCGTGCCTAGCATCTCCCGAGATGGCTAAGTAGGTAGGGCGTCGGGCGCTTGCCGTCACGGTCGCAACGTCGTGGGTTCGATTCCCAGCGGGGTATCTTTTTCTTGGTTTTTTCTTTCTCACCCGTTGCTGTCCATTTTATCAACATCATATCCGTGACGGATGTACTTGGTGGACCCCGGCATAAAACACTTTCGTGTTAATAATGAAGTGCCAGGTGCAATCGCAACTTGCCCCCTCGAGAAAGCGCCTGCGGCTTGGTGACTACCAGCAGATAGACTCGGCGGTGCTGACGTGGTTTAAAGACGTAAGAGCGCACAATGTGCCCGTGTCAGGCCCCATGATTCAGGAGAAGGCGCGACAGTTTGCAGCAATTCTGGATATCACAGACTTTGAAGCATCTTCTGGCTGGCTCCACCGTTTTCGTCAGCGAAATGCTATCACCTGGCAGACTGTGTCTGGTGAGGAGAAGGCGGCAGACGAAGTAGCAGCATCCACGTGGCGGGAAGACAAGTTTAGGGAACTGTTGGATGCGTACCGTGCGGACGACATATTCAACGCCGACGAGACAGCCTGCTTCTACCAACTTTTGCCGGACAAAACAATGCACTTGAAGGGCGAAGAATGCAAAGGTGGCAAAAAGTCGAAAGTTCGTGTTACTGCGCTCTATTGTTGTAACGCAACCGGCACAGAGAAGCTTAAGCCTCTCGTCATCGGGAGGTTTGCAAAGCCACGTGGCATGAAGAATGTAGTGTCCCTTCCGTGCGACTACAGGGCCAACAAACGAGCCTGGATGACTCGGGAGCTACCGTATTTACTCGCATAATGATCGCACTCGCGTAATGATCGCACTCGCGTAATGATCGCACCCAGAAATGTTGTCGTCAAAATTCGATTTTTTTTTTTTCCCCGCGTAATGATCGCACCCCGAACTTGCCGCAGCGATATGTCGTGTGCCAAGTCTAGCTGATGATCATCATGTTTACCATCTGTCGAACGTTACGTAAGTGGCTCTTCAAGACTCACCAAGTGAACTGCATGCACCAAACAGATTCCTAATTTTTGCCCACCCTTGGCGGAAGCGTGCGGTATTAGGATAGCAGTAAAGACAAATGCCGTAGTTTTCACCACATGCCCGCCATGTGTTTCTACGTCTGTGGCAGCTGAACGCGCCCATCTCTGTTTCTGTCCTTTAAACATGGCTATGCTGTTGCCGCAAATTTACCGATTTAAACGAAATAATTCATTATTCCGACGGAAGAAACTGTTTTGGCGCGCATGACGCACTCACGACCTCCATGACTTACGAGAAAAAAGGCGTTCGCTTAGCTCCGCCAGCCGCCATGTTTGCTTTGATCACGTGGTTTTGATATCCCGCAGTGTTAAGGCCCAACCGCATGCACGCGATTTTCGAGCGACGGAGACGAGTGACAGGGATTTGCTGTCGCGGAGGGCCATCCATCGCCATTGCTTGTCGCGTCGCAGGTTTTTGGGAAACCAAAAAAATCGCTTGTCGCCCGGAAGTGAGTGTGACGATTTCCGGCAACATGGCAGCATCACCGATCCTCGCTTCGGTTGCAATTTGCTCTTGATGCTTCCAAATGGCGCGTACTTCAACAAGGAATGCAAGTTATAGACTACCTTCTTTACAGCCCCATCTCACGCGGAGAGCGAGGCAGCGGCCGTATTTTGTCGTTAATTTTGATCGACGGTTGGTTTTGATGTTTCGGTGGTAGCTTGCTGCATTTGTGGTAGCTTGCTGCAATGTCAACATCGTCGTCGTGTGAGGTAGCCCTTCTCCTTGTGAAGCAGCGATGTGAGGCTCTGCGGCTTTTCTTAAACGTTTCATGACAGCAAGAGGAAACGTTGTCGAGATGTGCCTCGTGGGCTTGTTTGAGTGCCGGTTCATGATGGGGCGATACGCGAGTTTCACTGCCGTGTTTAAGTTGAAGGCGGTTGATTGCGCGCTCAAGCACGGCAACCGCGCTGCCGGCAGGCATTTCGGTGTCGACGAAATCAGAATTAGGTATTGGAAAAATCAGCGTGAGAAGCTCATGGCTACCAACAGCACGCACCGGGCTTTCCGCGAGACCAAAACTGGCAAGAGCAAAACTGTCGCCAACAGCTTCAAGAAGACAGGCGTATCTAATGCGCTCGACAGAACGGAAGATAACCTTCTGTGCGACTGTGATGACACTGCCGTTCAAACTCTGAATGAAAGTTAGGGGGTCAGTGAATAAAAAAAATAAAGGGCAATATGCAATGCATGTAGTTCCTGCGTAATGTGTGCATTTATTACAAAGACTCTACTTTTATTTTTGGTTATGTTCGTGATAGCTATCGTAAGAATTCCGATATGCGACTTGTTCGCGTTTTCGGTGCTCAAAATATTTCGTGGAAAATTTACCCCGCGTAATGATCGCACCCCGAAATTTGCGTCAATTTTTTTTAAAAGAAGTGCGATCATTATGCGAGTAAATACGGTATTTATGGAGTGGCTTCTGTCCCTGAACAAGAAGATGAGAAAGGAGGGCCGCAACATTTTAATGATTGTTAACTGCTCTGCGCACATTGTCAACGTACAGCTAACAAATGTACGCCTTGAGTACCTGCCGCCCAATTGCACATCTGTGCTTCAACCCCTCGATCAGGGAATCATCAGAAGTGTGAAAGCGCACTTCCGCAAGCGCCTTGTTCAGCGTGTGCTGATAAACCTCCGACTGAAGCAATCGACGATCATCAACGTAAGGCAGGCGGCGGAAATGCTCACTGGTGCATGGTGGAGCGTCACTTCAACAAGTATTAAGAACTGTTGGAGGAAAGCAGGGCTTCTGCAAACGGGTGAGCAGCCAGAAGACGCCGAGCAGCCACGAAACGATGAGGAGGGCAATCCTGGGGAGCTGTGGACCGACGTGACCGATCTTTTGGCCATGGATTCGGTCTCATTTGATGATTATGTGTCATCTGATGAAGCAGCGAGGACATCAGCAGAGCTGACGACAGAAGACATTCTTTCAACTGTTCAAGATGACGAAGGTAGCGACGATGGTGTGGACGATGTCGGGGACAGTGAAGATGCCACCTCGTCGCAACCTGAAGATAGCGACGAGGTTGTGACACATGCGGATATGATGGATCTCGTGCGGAAAGCACGCATTTTCCTCACAAAAAGCGCCACTGCGGCGGAATCGCACCACAGGAATGTGGACGAGTTGGAGGCCTTCGTGCTGCAAAGTTTGTGCTTCACGCATCAAAAAAAAAAATCAGACTATTTTAAATTAACATGCATTCTCTGGTGTTCACGTGCATTTTTTGCGATAGAGTTCAGGGACCCACTACTGTAAAGGCAGGTCGTTTTGGTAATTGGAAAAAAGTATTTATGGTTAATTTTGGGGCTTTCAATATAACGACCTTTCAGAATAACGAACAAATTGCCGTGGCCCCCTAAAGTTCGCTATACCGAGATTTCACTGTACAGTGTTGGAATATACATTTATAACGAATTTTCGGATATAGCGAAGTTATTTTCGTGTAAGATGTAACTTTGTTATAATGAGGTTTGAGTGTACATTACATTTGACTTCCTCGCAGTTGTGGTGTAAGTAAAGATTAACTGCTACAGCTTTTCTCGAGTGGTCGCTTATATCGAAATACTGCTTATAAAGAATTTTTCCGCTGTCCCGCGAAACAAGGGGTTACTGTATTTTTTGCTGTTTCTCGGTCGCCTAAATTCGCCGCCAAGACTGCAATGTTCGCTCTGCAGAATCGGCAATGTTGTTGGTCACTGTGAAAGTTTGTCTTAACAAAAGAATACTTCAGCGGATTTTTGTTGCATTGAGTCTATGGGAAACCAAACAAATGTTTTCGTGTTGCTCGGCATAAGTGAGAATTCGTCTTAACTGAGTTCGTCTCAAAGGGAGTCAACTGCACTTCTAACCGTCGAGGGGGTCTACCTATATTCCGGCCTGATCTCTATTCCAGTTTTCGCAGTGTATGTTTAATCACACTACTTATGATCAACCCCCCAAAAATGTGGCGAATCAGCACACCACCACCGTTTCATTCTTGCAATATAATATCGAGTGTCTTGGCCTGAAGTTGCGTGAATTTGACACATTTATAGACAGTCCACCACAATTCTGCCACAAGAAAATATCTCCTTTCACGCCTCTCTACATCTCGGTGTCAGGTGTACCCATGCATTTCCAGCCTAGTGCCACGGTCGCATGCAACTCACCCGCTCCCCGCAGGCCACGGCGGCACGCGACCCAAACTCCACGGAGGCATCGCGGAGTCCCTGCCCGTTGACAAAGACGGTCGTCGCCTTGTAGGCAGCGGCAAGCTCCAAGGCAGCGGGCAGCCTCTCCGTCCACACACTAACTTCCGAGTGATGCAGCGCGCTGTTCACCAGTGTCACCGACTCCTTAGCCGTGCGGAATTTAGTCACCAACACCAGAGGCCAGCCAACCTGAAATTAATTGTGTTCGGCACAAACAGTCAACAAGCATTGTATAACTAAGTTCTTATGCTCCGGATACTACCCCTACTTATATAATCCACCCTCATACAATGCTCCGATGAAGGAGCCAGTCAGGTGATTTGAATAAATTAAAATTAAACGAGTTCTGGCGTACTACATGCAAAACCCAAAACATGGTCAGTCAAACCTTAATATAACTAACACAGATATAACGAATTATCGGTTGTAATGAAGTAAACAAAAAATAGTCTTGCCACTGGTACAGTATTGTGAACATAAATTTATAACGAATTTTCATATCAGATGGGATTTCATCTGATGAGCTTTGACTTCACAAGACATGCTGTTGTGGCAAACTCCGGATCAACTTTTACCACTTGTGGTTCCTTGACATGCTTTTAAATTAAGCTTAAGAGTATACGTTGTTGGGCTAGTTGGTTCATAATCTTCAAAATTGGCTAGCGCGAAAATCGACAAGGACTGAGAAGGAACACTGATGTACAGGACAGGCGTATCGAACACTGTATCAGTGTTCCTTCTCAGTCCTTGTCGATTTTCGCGCTAGCCAATTTTGAAGATTTTAAATTAAACGGAGTTTTTGCATTTTGCCCCCACCGAAATGAATTCGCTGTGACAGCAAATTGAACCTGTGTTATCATGAGTAGCAATTGAACACCACAGCCCCTTCACTGCAGCAGTGGCTAGCCCACCTATCAAAGAAAGATTTATTATTTACATTTACACATATGCCATGGGATCCAGCCGGAGTACTGCATAAGTGTCTACAGAATTCGCAAATAAACCAGAAATTAGCCATGTCTCCGCATGGTTTGCAGAAAATGACTTGCTGATGACACTGATGAAAATGACCCTGTTGAAATAGCTGGCAGCCTTGTTACGATTCTGCTTTTTTTTCCGTATTCACAGACACCGCATGGCGAGTACATGTTCCCAAGCGCTCGGCTGAGTCTTAAAGATGACCCAAATTTACCATCCTGCTTTGTTGTATTGGAGTCTTTTAGCAAGTTACGGAAATAGGGTAAGCAAATACGGTAAGGCAGTACAGTAGCGTTCCTCCTTTCCCGCTGGTTGTGCTTTGGCCGCTCAACGACCGGGAAAGGAGGAGCGGTACCGTTCTGCCTTATCGTATTTGCGTACCCTATTTCAGTAACTTGCTAAATGACTCTATTGTCGCACGCCCTTATCGTATTTTTTCGTGCACAATTTGCCCTTGCATATAGCCTACACCCTCAACTACAAACAGTGGAAAATTTCTTATAAAGGTACCCGTACAATGCCATGAAGTTACCTTCCTTGCATCGCCATGAAACATTGGTGAGAAGCCACTCTGCACACCGAAATTTGGAGACTATCTGCACCCCAACATTAGCTTCAAATTTTCTGTACTTTTTGTGTGGGTTATATCCTAGAACATACAGCATTTGATACCATTACTGACGCGTGTGAAATTTCAATTTCGTAACACTCGATGCCATGACTAAGAAAAGTCTGTGAAAGAGCAGGCGGGCAATGAGCAGCACAGACATTCATCTACATTTACACCGAGCTTATGTCGTGTACATGAGCACTTAATTTATTGTAAAAAGTTACATACACAGGTGCAGACTCATAACTAGTGCACTGGATGTTACCGAGTGGTGCGAAATGATTGGGAATAAAAATGTGAAGAGTTTTGCCGCAGACGAAGCAATGAATGTGATAGCAACAGATTGGAATGTTATACAAAGTAAAACTAGCATTTAACAGCTTTAGGATCCGATCTTGCGTCATTCTACAAAACTCTGGTGGAAGGGAATGCAGGCATGCCAGGCAGCGAAGTGGTTTTTCGTGCTGTCTGTCACTTCGACGCGAAGTAAGCGACGAGAGCACGGCACGTAAAAGGGTAGCGTCTACTCATCTCTGTAGACACAGCACATGCAACCGCGCCCTTTTGATCAAAGTTCGCAGTTGCTGCCTGAGCGATGCCGTCCACTCACCGGCAACCCTTCATGCTTGTTTGCCCGACGGAGCCGGCTAGCGCGTTTCATCTCTGCCTGAGCTGCACTCGCCTGCAGCCTTCGCAAACTTTTGCTCGCACATACAACATATGACAAGCGGGGTGATGTTATCGTTTTGGACATGATGGCAACGGTGGAGGCAAAAATGTGCCTCAAGTGTTTAATAACTGCTACGACGACAAAATTAGCATACCGAGTCGAGCACAACTGGGGACGATGGTGTCACATCCGCAAACAGCGCTGGCCTTGGAGGGCAAGGGTGCTTGTCATGGTAAGGACCTTCAGAAAGAAGCTGAGGAAGGAATTCTTATTAGTAAAATCCTCTCTAAGACCACGCCCCATCATCAAAATCTTAACAGCATACCAAAAAGAAAAATGGCTTCACTTGTAGCGGAGGTAGTTAACTAGGCCTGTGCAAACGTTCGAGCACTTTGAACGTACAAACGAGTAGTGCCTATTCGAATATCACCAATTCAAAGAAAGTCAGAACTGCAGCGAAGCCACACTTCAGAAGCAGCGCGCCAAATTCACTACGAAGCAACAAAAGCCGGCGCGGAGCGACCCGATCAAGACGGACCATTTTGTGTATTTTTTGTGCAGGTTATATGCCAGAAAGTACAGCACTTCATTCAAGAGACAAAAAAGAAAGAAAGACAGGCTAACGCTGGTCACACTAGAGTAGTAGTAATAACCTGGATATGATCGCAGCAATTAATGACAGAAAGTTGAGCTTGTCAAGGATTTATCACAAAAGAAGGTAAGGTACGAAAACACGGACACAGGAGATGAGAAGAAGACAGCACGAATGGCGTTTGTGTCGTGCCGTTCTTCTCTTGTGTCCATATTTGCACACTTTACCTCTTTTTTGTTATACACAGCAAACGCAGGTAAGAAAATTTTCCCAAGCCAACCTCGGCATCGGGCAGCTCCGCGTAGGCGATCTTGGGCGGCGGAGGCGCAGGCTGGGCAAAGACCACGCTCATGTCGCTGGTTCGGTCGTTCGCCAAGCCCATGCGGAGAGAATGTAGCTCCTTCCTCAGCAGAAGCATGAACTTGGCATACACGCACTCCTGGACAAACACTTGCACTCCACACGCCTCTCCCTGTGAAGAGCGAGAACAAACCAGCGACGAGGTAAAATTTAAGACTCTGACACTTTATCCACAAAGACTGCGATATGATTGTAAGGCATGCAGTAGCGGGGGACTCCAGATCAATTGTGACTACATGTGGGGTTCTTTAACAAGCAGCTAAATATAAGTACACGAGTGCTCTTGCGTTTCATCCACACTGAAATGCCGCCACCATGGCTGAGAATCAAACCCATGTCCTCAACCTTTTTATGCAACGTACAGTTAATAGTGTGAGAACGTGGGATAGGACAGAGTGCTAGAATTCAACCGGCAAATTTTATTCAGAGAACATGGGAAGAAGCCACCGTATGCTAAAAAAACTCACAGAAAGATGCACAAACGAATGCGTGACAAAGGAGACAACCAAATGCGCAAAGTGACATAAGGCAGACAAGCGCCTGCAGCGGACCATTACAAATCTTTGATTACGAGGTTCTTTTCAAGGTACAACACTTCTTTACGAGAGAGTGCCAGGGATGGTGCATGTACGTATTAATCAGCAGCAATTAAAATATAAAAAGCCTCATATACAGTGGAATCTCGTTGATACAATTCTGCATAACATGTTTTTCGGCCTAATACCATTTTCTTTTTATTCCCGGCCAATGTCCCTTAGAAATAATGCATTTTCATGCGTTTATTATAGAGCTGTGCGAATAGCAAAATTTTGGGTGCGAAGCGAATTCGAATATTGAAGTGCGAGTGCGAATCGAATCGAATATTTTTCGAATATTTCTAGAACATTTTTCGAATACTTCGAAGCGAAATTGCAGAAAAAAAAGTTAGAGAGGGTTCCTAAGCATACGTATTGTTATGAGATAGCAACATGAAAGTGTTTCTTTTTGCTAGGTTGATGAAGCACTGGCGGGGTGGTGTTTCATAGTTGTCTTATCAAGAATGAGGCAATGTAGAGGCCGAATTGTATTTATGTACATGATTTGGTGCAACCAAAGTGTTGCCGACAACACTTTACATGTGATAGGCAAAGATGCCATTTCCTCAGCCTCTCCTCCTCTTTCAACTTCTGTGGAAGGCCAACTGATGTGGCAGACAGGGTGTGCTCCCTTCAAGCCCGGAGTTCCACGTCTGCCTTGTAGACGTTGATATATAAGAACATCTGAAATTTTGGATGCTGAAAAGCTGCGGCTTCTGATTTTTCGGACTTCCTGCCCAAATTTCAGGTTCGAAACAGCATAAATTGAGCCCCCACCTCTGCCACATCTTTCATCTCCATGTTGGAACCAGCGTTTTCTTGAGTTAATACATTTGCGACCGTAGCAGCGCTTGAAAGGCAGCTTTGCCGCAATACCGGGGTGTGATGAGGTGAAGCATATTTAAAATCTAAGGACCACTTCCAATCGGACGTTGACTGTCTCTTGGCAAAGTTCGACCGTAACTGAGCTTGAAAGGCAGCTTTACCGCAATACGAGAGTGCAATGAGGTGAAGCATATTAAAAATCTGAAGGGGTCATTTTCAATTGGACGGTGACTGTATTTGTTTTTGGGAAGTTCGAATAGTTCGAATAGTAAAATTCCAGTGCGAATCGAATCGAATAGCAAACACTATTCGAAAAATATTCGAAATTTCGAATATTCGCACACCCCTAGTTTATTAAGATCACATTTTTGCCCGAAATTGGATAACACAACTGTGAAAGTGCACCTTGACCCATATATCTAGAAATCCTACGTTTATTCCTTGGTATACTAGTTCAAACTGTGTTCCAACAAGCCACGATGAGCACGTTGCAGAGCCGCTGAGGCTACAGCAGAGTTTGTTTTCAATGTCGAGCAACTTCAGAGCAACATCCATGTTGCTCAATAAAAGTGAGTTGCTGATGGAGTAATGCAATTTTTGCGTATGTTTTATTTTCCAGTTCCTGTGAAAAACGTATCAACGAGGTTCCGCTGTATTTCCCTATCTGACAGCTTGGAGCACTGTCCAAGCACATGCGTGTTACGAAAACACGGGGAGCAATTACATCTGTGGCAATGTTCAGCCAAGCAGCCATCTTCCGCAGACATACGGCTAGGTCAGTGTTCGCTCTGCAGCAGTTTTTCACCCATTTCTTTTTTTCACCTCTTGAGTATGAGTTGCAGTGAGCAAACTTTATCGTAAGATGTAGCACATGTAAAAAAACTACAGGTCTGCACAGAACGGGCAGCACAGTCACAGCTAAAGCTGGAAGAGCAGTCTTTCTAGAGCCCGTTCTAACTCTTGGGGCAACTAATACAAGTACACCTGCAGGGTATCTACTACGCCATTATTCATCATTCTGCAGATAAGTAAGGTACCTGCTACACATCTGCGTGGTATTAGTATGTGCACATAGTTGATGCTGTGGCAGATGACGATGAAGATTTATGGGTGAGCACTTTGCAGTGGGTGGTAAGCTTTAAACCACACACTCGTAGTGCAATTTGTATTGTGTGACACCTGGTTGTTATTTTACTCTTCTGCCACACTATATTACATAGGTTAACGCGATTCTTGCACGACATGACGCCTGTATAGGGTCTTCTTGCAAAGGAGTTTCAAGCACCAGTGTGGCTCTGTGGTAGAATACTCGACTGCCATGCGGAGGGCCCGGGTTCAAGTCCCATCCTTTCCTGGACATCATTTTTTCCTCATTTCGTCCTTTCTCATTTTGCACAATAACAGTTACGAACACCGGCGGCAGACAACTTCGGCACTGTTGTTGTGATCTCATAACAGCTTTCGGTGTAATAGAACCACAGCTCGAGATTGTTAAAGGGACTGACAAGCAACTTTTCTGGTACCTGTTTTCCTTAGTGCAACGGAAACTTACTGGTCAGAGTGTGCAATCACGGTATGGTAACATGGGAAATGCTGTGAAACATTTATAATGAGAATTTTTCGATCTGCAGTGACTGTGAAGTTGCACACACAACATGTGCTTCAAACAGTGGGAGATGAGCGCAACGGTGGTTTGTGTTAGTGCGCTGCGGTTTGCCGCACATGGGTGCACTCTGCGTACATGCACCGTGGCTCGACTTGTTCCACTAGTTGCTGCAAAAGCAGTGCCACTTCTCAGAGCCATCTCCTTCTACCTCATAAGCAGCACAGAATGCAGCGGAGATGGATAATCATATACTTACACTAATTTTGAGCACTAATTGTGGTGCGCCTAAAAGCATCAGACCACGTACAGCAAACAGAATGACTTCATGATGCAGCACCAAGGCTCTTCCACTACTCTGCCCGACAAACTAGTTTCTTGTGACTTATACAATTTAAAAATATAATCCTACTCAAATCGTCAGAAGGATGCCCGAATCTGTCAATATAATTTGTTGTGTTTTCATTTCCACCACGATCTAATCGCTCATTCTAGACAGTTGTCGGCCCCTGTAAAGAAAAAGCTCGATCTCTTCCGTTGTATAAACAGGCAGGGGCTATATCCTGAGGCGATCACTTTCAGCAAAGGTGTCACTATTGCGTGACATAAAATCTTGCATGCCCATTGACTGAAACAACTGCTTGTGCACCTTTCCACAACCAGCTTATCAGCGTGCGCTGAAAGTAATGCTGTGGCGATATTTTC
This sequence comes from Rhipicephalus sanguineus, assembly GCF_013339695.2. Taxonomy (NCBI): domain Eukaryota; kingdom Metazoa; phylum Arthropoda; class Arachnida; order Ixodida; family Ixodidae; genus Rhipicephalus; species Rhipicephalus sanguineus. The sequence continues at coordinate 122,567,277 of NC_051183.1, read as the reverse complement.
AACTCAGAATATGGCCCTAGCTGACAAGTCGGCCAACACGAGCCATGTAGAGAGATAAAATGTCATCCCGAAGACTGCGCAAAAGCTTGTCAAGAAACTCACGCAGACAGTGGTGCCACATTCCCCTTTACAGTAGACTCTCGATAATTCAAACTTTTGATGAATTGAAACAAATGTTAAATTTTTGGTTGGTCAGCTATGTTTTCAATGTATTTTAAAGTTGCTTAATTCTAACTACTCCGTTGCCCATATTCGGTTAATTCAAACTTTTTGCTTGTCCATGCCTGTAAATATCTGCTGCCTTTGTTGCGTTTTGTTAACCTTTGCGTTTTTGTGTCACCAACATTTGCAAATAAAGCTGATTGCCAGCCTACAAAACAGCAGAACTAGCCAAACTGCGTGCACCAAAAATTGCATGACTACGAAGAAAAAAAAAAGGAAGCAGCCTGGCCTTGATCTCTTGTGTGTTGAATGCTTCCTAAAGTCACTTTCGCCGCAGTATATATTGGTGACAAGCGGCAAAGCGGCTTAAAGGGACACTAAAGAGCAAAACGATTTTTCTCGCATTAGTAAAGTAGTCTTCCACGATACCAAAAACACCACGCTTTCTGCGCGAAGACGCTTAATAAGTGAGAAAACGTGCAAAAAGAAAATACAGGTGGCAACGCCACCTTGGAATTCCCGCACCATTTGCCATGACGTCACATAATTTTTACGGCACCTGCTTGGGCCTATGTAGTTCCTAATCGGTTAAATCGAAGTACATTGTCCTCTGAGGGGGCCAGAGACTTGACATAACGAGTTTGTGGAAGTTTCGTCGAGCCAGTGGCACCAAAATACATTAAATGCTCTTTGAAGTCTTTTACGTCACGAATTACAAAGTTCAGCGCGAAATTTAAAAATGAAACTTTGAACTTGGTTTTCTCTTCTAATAATAAACCTATGGTGGTGAAATAAACTACACAAGAGTTCTCCGAGCACACTTTATCAATCTAAACCAATTCATTGTTTCTCTTTAGTGTCCCTTTAAGAATGGAAAGGGGTTACAAGCTGTCGCGGGACACGCATTTCGTCCCTTAATTACACACGTTTGCAAGTGTTCTATGATAACGAGTACCAGCATGATCACTGATGCCTAAAAACTTTACTGCTAATCATGCAGGGCTATCTGTGATGTTGCTGCGACACTGAGAAACAAACACCACAGCACCAGTGGGTATGCTGCCCTGAGTCATATTTACAAGAACTTCTGCTTATGCAAACAAGATCCTGAGGTCCCCTCAAGTTTGAATTATCGAAAGTCTACTATAGACAGTATTGTAAGAAACTCTATCAGCAGTACCACTTCGCCCTCGCTCACCCTTCCGCTGCTGTTGGCAAAAGACTGGCCAATGCCGGCAGCCGCTGAGTGCAAGTCGGCGCCCTCTAGCACCACAGCCACTGCCCGGCCACAGCCCCAGTAGCTGGAGAAGGACGTTGTGGGCTTCAACGCTAAGACTTGGCGAAGCTCTCGGCAGCGGCTCTGCGAAGCCACCGCGTGCACGTGCCCGATGTCATCCATCCCGAGGACTCCCTGGAATGGTCCGACCAGCACATTGACCAGTCCCGGAGGAAGCCTGCCACGGTGCCAGATTTGAGGACTGATTAGGTAAATCGATCAATCTACAGGGTCTGTCCATTAAGTTATGAGATTGGGTCTGCTAAAAAGAATGTATCAATGCAATCGGCACATATCATTTGAATTCCTTCAAATGTTAAATGTTTTCATTGGGCGTCGATACACCGATTCCAACGAGGTTCCCATGCTGCAAAGGCTCCCTGAAAGTCGGCTGTCATGACCTCTTTCAGAGACTCTGACAGCACGATGGATGGTGGGAACCCCATCGAAATGGGGACTTTCCTGGCTTCTCGCGAGATTAGAGAACAGGAAGAAATCTGCTGGGCTTATATCAGGGCTGCTACAGTAGTGATACAGCCCTGATGTGAACACTTTGGAACCTGGCTTGGGAATAGGAAGAAGTGTGCCAGGTTCACATCAGGACTGCATCACGGCTGTAGCGGCCCCGATGTAAGCCCCAGTGAACTTCTTCCTGTTCCCTAATCTCATGAGAAGCCAGAAAAGTCGCCGTTTCGACAGTGTTCCCGCCATCCACCTGGCTGTCACAGAGTCTCTGAAAGAGGCCACGACAGCCGAGTTTCAGGGAGGCTTTGCAATGTGGGAATCTCGTTGGAATCGGTGTATCGACACCCGAAAAAACTATTTTGAAGAATTTCACCAATATTTACTAATCGGATCAATTAATTCTTTATACCAGATGCAGTCTCATTATTCATGGACAGACCCTGTATTGATTTCAGAAGTTCAATATCCCAAACCAATACGAGCTATGAAAGATGCAGTCGCAGAATGATCCAACTAGGTAAGCTGGTGTGTGTTGTGGAACCAGAGAGCACTAAAGGAAACACAAGAACTTAAACACAACAGTGCTGACTACCAATTACAAGTTTATTCTGTGAGACGGGGGCATATGAGCCATAAAAGAAACTAAAAAGAATGCAATGCAAAACAAAGCAAATGGACAAATATCGGCGATGCAGTTCAATTTTCGAAGTAGAAGCTTTTTACAGGAAAATTTTCTTTTGAGAAAGCTTCATTTCTGAACCCTACCCATGTTTTACACCAAGGCTTGCCTGACACCAGCTAACAAAAGCCTTGCAACACACATGCAGGGGTGCAACTGCCGAAAGAGGATTTGGAGCAATTTTTGGAGCAGCAAAATGTTGCTTCTGGAGCATGAAAATCGAAATTTGGAGCAGTATAATAAAAAAGGCTTGCTTTTAGAAAAGAAAACAAAATGTACAAACCCTTCAACATCACCTAACTCGTGCACAGTGCACATGAGCACTGCTATTTCAATAAAAGCAGTGTTTCCACATCAACATTTGCAGCATCTGTCAAATCTTTGACAGACTCTGCAAATTCAAATGTCGATCTGCCAAGCTGGCGACGTCAAAGCAGGAGCGAGTGGAGGTGGCAAAAAAAAAAAAAGAAAACTGCCGTACGTTTTTGTATATTGTTTCTTAGGGCCACAGAAATGACACACACAGCTCTAAATGACCGCCAGTAATTTTTTTTAGACGTCAGTGATCATACTAGTACTCACAATTATGCGGTGCATACAAGCATGAGTAACTGAGGCACAAAATGTGCTGTGCCCCGTGACAACTAGGGCTTACAGCCCCTTCCAAATCTTAGTACACTTTTCCGCAGGACACCGGATTACTGCAGCGAAGGTGGCTTAAAAAGCATTCTGCATGCAATAGAACAAAAAGGCAAAGAAATTTTGGAACCACTGCCTTTTTTTCTTTTCTTTCATGGTGGGGTTAAGTTTAAGGTTAGGGTCTGCACATCTGGATTGGATTGATTGATGATGCCTAAACTGCAGGTAGCCAACACGGCCTCCATTTCTCACTAAAATTATCACAAACAAGCAAACTTTTGAGGCTGGTTGGGCATTTTGGTGCAGCGTGGCACAGTTTCAACGAATTTCATGGTTTTGGCTCAGCTTGGCGCAAAAATTGGGAATTGTATCAAACTGGCATAATTGGCACCCCAGCTGTTGCACCCTTGCACATCCCATGATGGTACAGCGCCAGTGAGGGAACTCACAGAGACCGTGCAGTGAAACAGTTCTCTCATGGTGGTAGTCACATCTCATCTCGAAGTGAAATGAATGAAAAAATCCATAAACAGGGGGTGGGTGCTTGAGCGGACATTTCGACAAGTGGACTTGTCTTCTTCAAGGCTGGAACTGAACTGGAAATCAGTTTATTCCAGCCTTGTTGAAACATCGGCTCAAGCACCCATCCCGTTTATGGATTTTTTCATTGCAAGCTTCGCTCTGTCTCTTCCTGCCGTTTTTAGGATCTAACATGAATGTGGCTTTGTTATATCCGCAAATTTGTTATAAACGCATATTCGCAGCATTGCATAAATGACAAGACTATTCTTCATTCACTTCGCTATAACCGATAATTTGCTATATGTATCAAGGTTTCGCTCTACTCTAAGAAACTGCAGCCCAAACAAAAAGAAACATCTGGTGTAATAGAGACGAGTGAGAAGAAGCTGCAGCTCACCCCCCAGCGGCACCAATCTCGGCGAAGTGCATCGGCGCGAGGCAGAATTCACTCTTGGCAATGATGAGCAGCGAGTTGCCAGCAGCCAAGATCTCGCCAATCCGCCACGCCGACACGGGGCACGTTGCACGGACATCCTCCAACAGCACCACGACAACACCTGGGTCACAACAGCCACTCAATGAGCAGACCATGAGCAGTTTAAAGTAAAAGCCAAATGTTGAAGTTGAAGGGGTCATGACAAAGTCACCGAACAATTTGTGGTTTTTATTGATAAGTACAAGTAGAGAGTCTATTATGCTTATACATAACGTAAAATCCCGAGCAAGTGCGCCCGTCCCTTTTTCGGGGGATTTGAAGTGTGCGCCAATGAGTGAGCAAGTGCACCCCTTTTTCTACCGCCATTTTCGCTGTGTTTATTCGCCCGTCGAGGGCAAATAAAAAAATTTAATGAATGCGTACTCAATAAAGCATTTCATTAGAAGCATGGGTGTGCGTCCTTTATTGTTAGCGGTTGTTCCGCCGCCACCTTGAATATTGATCCGCAACCGAGCAAGGGCCCCCCCCTCCAATTGTTGGATTATCTTTTACCGTAGGGGAGTGCTTGCTTGGGATTTTACGGTATATGAAAAATGGACTGTAAAAGATTATATTTCAGAGCAAAATAAGCCCTAGAAGTCACTGGCCATAAACCCCGCTCACTGCTGACGACCACCATTTTGCCACAACGTCTTCTACCAAAGTTTCAGTTGCTGCAAATAGTTCAGTTCCAATGCCAAGCTGAAGAAAGCTGAAATAGCTCAACTGCACGCGCAGCTCACCAGGAAACAAAATCGATCACTAGAATGCAGACGCTCGCACAGCAAGCAGCTTGTTATGTCATGGCTTGCAAGTGTGCCTGTGTTGCCTGATTCTCAGGCCGCTCGCATGTTTATAATAATATTCAATTATAAACTAGGTACTCGACCAAATGTGCTAAAATTTCACCATGTTATTGGTGAACTCACAACTCACAACAATGGTTAAATATCTCGGCGTCCTTATCAATTCAAGACTAACGTGGACTGACCACATAGAACACATTACTTGTGAAGCGCAGAAGAAACTTGGCTTTCTGAAGCGACGTTTATATCTAGCTGACAGGGACACCAGGCTTCAAGCGTCAAGCGGAATACGCGTCAATCATTTGGCATCCCCACCAGATCACCCTTACTAATCTACTGGAAGCGTCCAGAATAAAGCAGCTCGATTCATCTTATCATCATACGATTTCAAAGCGTTTCATCTTTGAAAGCAGAGCTGAATATGCCGCCGCTTGCTGCGCGCAGGCAATTTTCCAGATTATCATTTTTTCACACCCTTTATCACTCTAACACATCATTTGCCCAAACGCATATTTTACCGCCACCTCATACTTCTAGTCGCACCGATCATGCTGTCAAAGTCAACCCTATCTTCGCCCGTACGGAAAAATTCAAAAATTCACCTTTAACTTTATCGATAAAGGAATGGAATGAATTACCTTCCAGGATTGCCACAATAACTCAGCCTTCTTTGTTTAATTCAGCCTTGCTAATCTGTTTGGAACCCTGTGACTTTCATTAATAATTATGCTTTATCTGATGTTTACTCTTGTTGTATAGCTTGCCTTGTTACTACGTTCTACGAATTTCTTTACTATAGCATTGTATTAACCTGCAATTATTCATTATCTGTAAGAATTGTGTTCTGTTTATGTTTCCCCCACCCCCCCTATGTAATGCCCCTAGTGGGCCCTTAGGGTACTTGAATAAATAAAAATAAAAAATAAATAAAAATTAATCCATATAACACAGATTATGATTGAAAACTTGGTTTCACGGCCCCTTCAAAGGACCCTGCAACACTTCTCGAAGATGGTCAGAAAATGCTGCTGATCGCTGGTCGAGGCTCCCGCGAACATGCAAGACAAACATTATAGCACAGCGTGCAGCACGGAATTTAGATTTAGATTTCAAAGTCAGCTAGAAATTGCTCATTCTTCTCTGAACAAATGACGCCACTGGCGCAATTTTCAGTGCATCATAAGCACGTGGGCACGGGCCATTGGCTGATTTGAGCATCGTGAGCTGCATAGCTACCGTAGCTGCTGCAGGATGCTGCGACGTGCCCACGCTGCACTCTGTACTGCTCGAATTGCATTCAATACAGAATTACATCAGTGCACACGTGATCACGCTGAAAGTGCGCCATGCGTTCAAAGAGAGAGAGAGAGAAAAAAAAGCAAGTTCCCAAGGTCATGATGTGCGCTGATGTAGAGACGTGGCTTGATGCCCCCTTGTCATCCCCCTGCGTAGCTTTCAGCGTGCGCGCTCGTATGAAAGGACAGCTGGATGAGCACACGCTCCCGTATCCAGGCATCACGTATGCTCTTTGTCGAACATAACATTCGCGTAACACTAGGCTGCATCGCTTAAGTAGCAACTGCGAACATTAATCACAAGGGCACGATCGCAAGTGCTGGTGCGCGCGCTATCTCGATAGACATCACTATACTCGGGGACAACTTTCTGTGGCAATGAAGGGAAAGCTACGGGGGCGGAGCGTCTGCACATGTACTGCTACGCGAAGTAGTCCGGCTTGGTGCGCGTCTCGTAACGCCGTGGAAGGTGATGGCCAGCGTTGCATTTCGATGCAAACGCTGCTTAGCGCCTTAGGTACAGGTAAAAGGCACGACTTTTCCACGCACGCAAAAACGCAAAGTGACAACGTATAAAGCAAAAGAAATACAAATATCTCGCTTGTGTGCACTGCGTTCCGTCTCAAAAAGCTACATGTAGAAAATGAAAGAGTATTTTATGTATCTCAGGCAGAGAATACGGACGCAATTGTGGGACTACATTCATTAGCGGTAGGATATGTGCATTTTGGCTCTGTAGCTTTCTCTTCATTGCCACAGAAAGTTGTCCCCGAGTATAGATGGCTCCTATACGTGGTGTGCTCTCACCACTTACTTTGTGTTGAGGCAACACACAGCATGAAAACTGCTTCGCTCCCCGGAGCGGCTGTATTCGCTTTAGCCAGCGTTCTCTAGAGTTACACGAGATTGCATTCAAAAGAGTTAGCTGCTAGCTTTACTTCGTATAACGTTCCAATTTGTTGCTGTTGCATTCATTGCTCCGCCCTTGCAATGAAACTGAGATTTTTACTTTAATAGTTGGGGGTTTTGTAAAGGTGAGTGAACTGCAAAGGAGGGGGAGGTGAAAGTGCCTGCAACAGCGGGAAGGGGAGGGTGCAGGGGAGCATGTGCTGCCTTTTCTAGTCAAGAGAGTGCTCCACAGCAGAGGGGTGGGCTCCACGCGGTGACGAGTCATGGCAACTGAGCACAAACGGGCGGCTACTGCTCCTCATCTAGCAGATAACAGATTACAGGGGCTGGGCGTGCCAAGATGCCTAGTTGCTTTGAGTGCGCTGTCCCCGCAAGCTTAATGTTTGTAGATGGGCAGAGCTCCTCAACCAACAGTGACGTCTAGCAACCCTGTTCAGCAAGGTGTGTGTACCTACCAGTGATAATGGAGCAAAAGCTCTGCTATGCTACGTCTTCCAAGGTCATTCATCGCGTCGCATGCATGACATCGTGCCGTGACCCGCTGTGGATCGCTGCAGCTGTGCTAGCTCGCAGCCTTGCCACTGCGTTACCATGTGACCAGGTGAAGGTTTAGCAGCTGGGTGACAAAGACTGAGTGACAAAGTGCCGGCTGCTTTGCCGGCACTTTGTCACCCAGTTTCGCCATAGATAGTGTGCCGGCTGGGCCGTCTGTGCGTGTGCTTCAGCACAAGCGAAACGATGAATTCAGTCATCCAGTAGATATAGCTAGACGGCAAGCTGCGAAAGCTCAAGCAAAGGCAACATTGCCTGCTGAAACACTGGAACAAAGGGAGGCCAGATAAGCATGTTACAGAAAAGCTGACCAAGTGCAGAAGCACGCCAGGATCGAAGCCACTGCAGCCGCCGCTGTCGTTCAGCAACATGAACCCAAGGAGCAGAAGAAATCTTACTTTAATGAAACAATGTGTGCACAGACTTTGCAAAACCCAGCCAAACATACCTTTCGCTCGTGATAACTAGGCTTACAAGAGTTAAGCCCCAGCCAAATTTTTTCGCTGACATGACATAGAAAGAATAAATTTTGTGGCATGCTCTGTTAGTATGGGAGTGAGAGAGAGTGACAAAAAATTAACCTTATGCAGAACACTATGAGACCACTGAACATGAACAGCTTGACTTAACTCTTGCAAGTGAATAGGCTCCCATATCCAGGCATCACGTACACACTGTCGAACATAACATTCACATCAACATAGAATTATGCATGTGTACAAACATTGAGCAAAGTATGCTTAACACCAGTTAACATCAGCATGGAATACCGTATTTTCTCGTGTATAACCCGGACAGAAATACAGGATATTCAGAGCTAAAGTCTGGGTGTGGGTTATATGAGAATTTCAGTTTGCAAGGTGGCTTCACGGCAGTGCTTTATGAGGAACGCGACAGTGCCAGCTATGGGAGAAACTTGCAGTAGGTGAGGACAGGGGAGTGACACTGGTAACTGAAATAAGATGAAAATGACGTTTTCAAGCTATGGCTGTGCTCCTCCAGGTACGCACCCTGAAAACGGCTAGTTCCACGAATCTGACCTTCAAGCTCAGCCAAGGTCATGCCAATGTCTCTGAGGTGCATCAACGCCACAGAAAATTGTTTGCACATTGCCCACAAGATGGTACAAAGTTCTCGCCAATGAGTCAATGCTGACGTTTTTCCAGCTCATGAACATGTTCATGTTCATCACGTGCTTCATTCCACACGCCTCGCAGGACTCTGTGGAGGAGTGCCGCTGCCACCGAGCCACATCTGTGCATTGTCTAGTGGTGCAATTATAGATACTGTAGTTGCTGCTACAAAAGCAACCACAACAGCACCTACAACTGATGTGGTAGATGTTTTTCATCTGGCAGCCGCTCCACCAGAGCCAGGCTTGCAGAAAGAAAGAGAAGGGCCGGGGGCGTCGAGTCATGTGGCTCACAATGAGTATCGTCGGCAACATTGAAAACGGCAAGCCGTTCACCCAGCCAATCGAGCTCGAAAGCCGTAAATATCTTGTCCTTTCCCACAGCAACTAAATCCCAGTTATCACTCGATTTAGTCACGTTCAACCAGGACAATATTTCGCAATTTTCAAGCACACCTAGTGTGATCATTTGTACCAAGGTGTAAAATTAAGTTACGTGCTTGAAATGTGTGGGGAACACACGGATATCTTTTTTTTTCGATTTTTCTGTGGGTTTAGTTGGAGATGTGGTTTATATGCAAGCGCGGGTGGCTATACATGAGCAAGTATGGTATACAAAGAAACAAATGTTTATTTGCTGAAGCCAAGCTTTCCAAAACGTGAATGCCACGATGAGCGAAGCACTACACCGCAGTGGCTCACCCTTCGGTGTAGATTCCGGGAAGCGCTCGTTGAGAGTCATGGCAACACCCGCGTAGTGGTACAGGTATCGCACCATCTGCGATGCCTCCTCCATGCAGAAGGGTATGAGCTTGCCCGATTGTAGGCTCTCCATCTCGCCAAAGCTCGTGAGATGCTTCTGCACACTTCGGGCCAGGCTGCAAGTACAGAGATTGTCAGGAGGAGGAATCATTGAAGATGAAGAAGAGAGGGCAGGTCACCTACAATTAATTTTCACTTTGGCAAACTGGTTCTAAATTAGTACTATAGTACGCTATTTAATGGGGCCATGACACCCAATTTTTGTTCATAGTCTATGTTATGTACGTTAATCCTTGGGTGTTTACAAACAAGCTGGCGAAATTTCAATGCATTTGGGCGAGCACTTAATCTATAATAAACGTTTTTATAAAGACGTGAGCGGCCCGAGAGTCTGACAACACTGGTGAAGTCGCGAGCCGTGACGTAACAAGCCGCTTGTTTTGCGAGCGTCTGTGTTCCGGCCAACAATTTTGTTTCGCGGTCAGCTGCGTGTACAACGGAGCTATTTCAGCCTCTTCAGCTTGGCATTGAAAATTGAACGATTTGCAGCGGCTAAAACTTAGGTAGAAGACGACAGCTCCACTCCATGAAGCACATGACGTCACACACGCCATGGCAAAATGGCAGTCGGCGGCAGTGGGTGGGGATTATAGCCGGCGACCTCTAGGGCTCATTTTGCAATGAAGTATTCTTTTACAGTGCACTTTTCATATACGTACAGGCACAATACACCCTCTACTATTATTTTTCGTTGAAAACCACAATTTGATGGGTGACCATGTCATGGCCCCTTTAAAGGAGGACATGGTTTTTAACACTTTCCTGTCTGCGGGAAAATAGGCCAATTTTGGTACTCTAGTAAACAATTTTTCTACAGCCACAGAATATTATTGATGTTATAATATATGGTACGAACTTGTAGAACAAGGATTGCACTTTCTAATGGTATTATATTTAAGCAAACATTTCTAAAGAATTTTTCCAAAAAAAAAAACCATTGATAGGAAAGTTTTTGACAAAACAAGAACACTATTCACTTCGCACCTCAAATTCACTGTTTGCCAATCCTCATAAGTGAGCTATCTTGGCAAAGCTACAGGGCTCTTTATAGCCCCGTTATGGGCATGATCCAATTCTCACCAGCGTTGTATGGAGGAAGCCCCATCGATTCTGCAGGCATTTTCAATAAAGTTGTTCGCTCTCGCTCGCGTATATGGTTTATGTAGACAGCTAAAAAGACAGCTTCGAGTCCAAGTCATCCGAGCAATGGAACAAGTCTACGCAACGTGACACAATGTCGACAGGAGAAAGCAATCAAAAGCATGTAAAATGGTTGCCTTTAAAACTTCTCAAGTGTTTGAACCTCTAGTGTTGCACAAAACCACCACGTAGCTTACATCATGGACATAAAGCAAGACTGCATTTGTGTGCGAGTGGAAAACTTAACCGGCAAGTTTCCAAGCCTCCTTTTTCTCAGCTGCCAGCTTGTTTGGACTGCAGAATAGCCTACTGCGTCATTTTTAGGGGCGTAGCTCCTCTTAGTCTAACCTTGTCCAATGTCAGGCGTAACCGGCAGTATCTCCCGAACAGTATAATAGATGGCACTGTCCCATAGAGATGCATGCAAACTGCAGTTGGGTGACGATATACTAGATGGCGCTGTCCCATAGATAGAAAAAATTAAATTAAAAAAATAAAAGAAAAAATACATAAATCAATAAAAAATAAAAAAAATAAAAATAAGAATTAAAAGGTAAAAATAAAAAAGTTTAAAAATTAAAAAATTGAAAAAAAAAGAAAAATAAACAAAATAAAAAATGAAAAGCGGAAAAGGGAAAAATAATCAAAGCGGCATATCGCTTTGATTACTGCTGGGCGAAACCACTCAACATTTCATGGTGTAACCATGATTGCTTCAGGAGCTTCGCCCAAGCTCTTCATCATTCACCCGTAGATATGCTGTAATTTTTTTTACTTCTGTGCTGTCTTCCTGAAGCTGTCTCTTTTGGTGGATCTGTCAGAATTAGAAAGAAAAAAAGATGCCTGCTGTCTCCCTAACTTTTTGTTTAGAATTCTAAAGTGAGTACTGACCCACAACTTCTCGCATAATCAGCGTGCAAACGGCATGTGTACCCTGTCTCGCATATTGCAGGCAACACTGTGGAATTGAGGTGCTGTCAAGAAGTCTCGCTCTGCACATTTTGCTGTGTGGTTGTATTTTATGTGTGCACCCTTTCTACAAAGTAACAACTGCATGCATTGCAACAAAACTTGAGGATGCAAGGTGACACCAAATTAACTAGATTACAAAAAAAAATATTGCACACCTCTGTGCTTTTTGTACGAGGCATGCTATGCGCCACGAACTCTATTGGTGCGCTGTGGCTGCTGCGTACTTATTTGCTCGTTCGGGATGAAATGAGCACAGTGTTAAACTACAGCCAATCCAAGTACACTGCGTGTTTTCTTCTGCATAAACAACAGAAAATTAACCTGACTTCACACTAGACCAAACATTGAAGCTGCTAGCTTCATGCCTCCCTGCCTCCCTTATAGGGGCCCTGCAACACTTTTCTGAGTTATAATGGAATAGTCTCACTAGTAGCGCATTACGCTTCACGAATCACATGCCAGAAAAATTTTCGAAATCTGTCAAGTACGAGTGGAGTTACAGAGATTCGTCGCATGCTTCAAGCGCTTTCTCTCTCCTCTCGTACCAGCGATCGCACTGAAAGCCTTGCAGGGAGCGGGATGACAAGGGGGCAAGTAGATGCGACCCTTCGTCAGGGCGCATCATGACCTCAAGCACTTTTTCGTTTTTTTCATCAAACGTGCTGCTTACTTTCAGTGTGATTGCAACTGCGTACGCGGGCACGTGGTGGCATCCCGTGGCGGCCACGGTAACTATGCAGCTCACGATGCTCAAATCAGCCATGACCGTAGACTTTGAGTATATGGCACAGTAATTTGGGCAATGGCATCATTTGTAGAGAGAAGAGGGCGCAAATTCCAGCTGACTTTGAGAATTAATTTTGTTAATTCCAGGCCGCATGTTGCGTTATAATGTTTGGCTTGCGAGTGCTCAGAAGCCTCGACTACTGACCAGCAGCGTTTTCTGACCATGCTCAAAAAGTGTTGCAGAGACCCTTTAAAGGGGTCCTGAACCACCCTTCGTGCTTGGTGACAAAACACGTTCTACAAAAAACCAAGCACTGCTGTGAACAGCTCAGTCAACTCTTGCAGTCATGCGTGGTAAGCAGCATTTACAAGCCGAGTGCGAAATTGTGACTTTGTCAAGCGCACTGTCTTCCTACAGAGGCCCGTCTTCACTCTATTCGGTGGGCGGGGCACTAGCTGTGTGTTGCCATACAGAAGATCGCTGCTGTAGTAACTTCACACCGAGAGATGTACTCGTGGAACGTCTTTATTCCATCGGTTCCGTGGTAACACACTGACACACAGATAGCGAAAACCCCCTATCCAAGTATACGTGAATGCACACATCCAATCACGAACAGGCACATACACAGAACACTCAAGTCCACCAATCACAATCACGGCACACTCTTGCACGCGCGCATGGTCCGATGCAACGCCACAGTGCGTTGGGCGCAACGCCACAGTGCGTTCGGTGCAACGCCACAGTGCGTTGGGCACAACGCCACAGCACGTTCGATGCAACGCTGTAAAGCGTTGGACGCAACAGCTGCTACTCACCGATAGCTGACATAAATCAAGAACGCCGTTCGGATCAGATCCACTTGCCATGGGGTGCCACTATGTGCCAGCACTCGTTCTATAGTGAGCTGAATTACACAGTAGCAACACTAGTGCACACGAGAATCACACCGAGAGAGATTGATTGCATTTCGTGACCTGTGCTCAAGTTCATGAAGAACCGCATTGACGTAGCTTCTTTACCAAAGTCATCCTTCCCTGTGTAGCTTCCAGCGCTCTTGTTAAAACGAAAGAAGATAGAAAGCACTCAAAGCGTGTGATGAATCCCTGTAACTTCGCTCACTCTTGACGAATTAAAAAATTTTTTTTCGGCAATCGATTCATAAGGCAATAAACTCCGATACTGAGGTTACTTGATGATTACATGGAAAAGTGGTTCAGGACCCCTTTAATAGAACACCAAAAACCAGTATACTATGTTCCATTCATCAACAAATCTAGACAAACCAAAGGTAAGAACACTACAAATTCACGGTGCACAAAGACAACTTTGCTATGCATATAACTTAGTGTGGATTCTGAAAATAGCTATCTCTTCGGATGATAAGGTCACTTTCACCTGTGGGACGTTGTCTCTCCAGCAACTTCACAGCTGTCCTTACAGTAAAGTGTCACTGTCATCACCACATAGCACGAATAGACATGCAGACAGAGTATGTATTTGATTTTTAGCACAGTCAACTAAAGAAACACACAGACATGAAAGACACAAGCACTCACTTCCCACTAACATTTGATGCCAGGTAAAGGGAAAGAGACAAAAAGAATAAACACAAGTAAATGCTTGAGTGTACCAGCACGTGTGTGTTTTATCTAAGCACATGTTATCAGGTGCCATCATAAAACATGTTTTTGGCATATAAAGAATATGACGGTAAGCTGACACACTGACGAGGTTGATGGCAGGTAATAACAGGGACTTGGATACTAATGCCCACGTGTACCATCATAACGACTAGTTGTGTCTTTTTGGTTTCGTCTTTTTCCCTCTATACAGTATTTGAGGTATATGGCATTAGACATTAGTAGGAAGTTAGCGCTAACGCTTCAGGATTTAAAGGTTAACTTTAAAAGTATTCCGTCCTGTTGGGAAGGAACTTATGGTTGAAACAGACGGACGCCAACTAACGAAGTGAGCAAAAACTTTCTTACCTTACAAAAGTAAAAAGACCAAAAGTTACGGCTCCCACACGGACTTTTCTTCAAGGGTGACTGGGGGCACCAAAGAGCAGTGTTTATATAGCCTTCTTTTCATCAGGCTGTGGGGTCGTGCCTTTTCTCCTTTTTGTGTCGAAGTCTGTTAAAGCAGACGCTCGCCAGCGCACTTGCAGACCGGGTGACGTTTTCGGGTGTCACCTGGATGTGCCAGGATTCCACAAAAAGCTGCTTATGGTGGTTGGCCTCGAAGTTGATGATGCAGGAGTTGTCAAATGCAATGCGGTAATCATTCACCTCGCTGTGCTCAGCGAGTACACTCCTCTGCTGGTTGAACTGGTCTACAGGTGCACTGCCAAGCGTCTACTTCAACGGACTTCAGCACATCATTGTGAACAGGTGTGACACCATGCTTTGAAGAAAGGAAGGCGATATAAACACTGCTTTCTGACCCCCCCATCACCCCTGAAGAATGGTCCGAGTGGGACCCAAAACAGAGGGTCTTTTCATGTTTTTTCAAGTAAAACAGTGTTTACTTGGTTGGTGTCCCTCTGTTTCAACCACTTTGCCTTTCGCATCTGTGTGTCTTTTGCAGATTTGGTGCTAAAAACTGATAAGCCAGCCAGGATGAGGCAATGCTTTGCTCACTGCATGCTTGTCAGGCATTCATCAACAAAAATGTTGGCAGCTTGCAATAGCGGTGCAAGACTGGACTAACAGTGGAGCTTGTGGCCAACCTAGATTATTTGCAGGGTCTTCATGGTCCTAATTAGCAGGATGTCAATTAGTATGATATTAATTAGCATGATTCTAATTAGCAAGGTCCGCTCTCTCTCTGTTCCTGTCTCTTTTTCTCTATTTCTTTCTCTCGCTCCTTTCTCTTCCATTTATCTGTTCTGCGTTTCCCTTTTGTTTTCTACAGAAGGCACACACATTGAATAAACACTACACTGAGCATCCACCGTGTAAACCTCAATGGATGTGCTGGCCCCAGGCCTTATTATCCACCAAATTACAAGGCGATACAGAAAAATGTACTACAACTATCCTCATTTCTCGAATGTACATCGCCAAGAGCAAGTTGTCTTACTTATAGTCAATCCTAAGGTGAAGAAGAGGACAAAGAGAGTGCGCACCGGCCAAGTTGTTTTGTTGCACGCACTAGGCGCACGTTAGTTTTCTGGTCACGTGAAAGGGCGGAACGAAAATCTTTAACAGCTCCACAGTTAAGAAATTAGTCACACATTAGTGCTTGTCCCGTTCGGTGCATCACATCATCGTCATTTTATCGACATATTAAATGTCGAGAAAACCGCAGCAGACGGGTCGGACTGGACTCACTTGTGCAGGTGCGTGCAGCGCGTGTATGGGTCCATCCTTGCCCAGGCCACCTGTGCAGCTGTCGACGATTCCAGGGTCCGGCGGTAGAGTGCCTCGTCCATGCCCGCCACACGGGCCAGCTTGGCATTGGTAGCGGGGCTTTTGACAGCAACGAGGTGGGCATTGTCTTTGTCCGCTACCAGCAGTTTCCCATCCACGAAACCACGTAGGTTGCCGCCCTGGGCCTTCAACCATTTCTGCGGAGCATGTCGTCATCATCAGATTATTTCGTGCCTACAGCAGGAAGAGAGCCTGTTCCATAATCTACAGTCTGACCTGTCTCGAGTAGACCGACTCGATCACGAGCCGGCAAGTTTACTGCTTTCGTTGCTTTCGATACAGTTGAGCGCACTTTCAACGATCCCGGATTGGATTTTGAACAGATTGGAATCCGTTGTGAATCGAGCTGGCCGGTTTATTATGTCTCACCACGGTAACTTATCCCGCATCACTTGTATCAAGGAACCTGCCACGGTGGTCTAGTAGTTATGGTGCTCGACTGCTGACCCGAATTCACAGGATAGAATTACGGCCGCGGCGGCCGCATTTTTGATGGAGATGAAAATGCTTGAGGCTCATGTACTTAGATTTAGGTGCATGTTAGAGAACCGCAGGAGGTCAAAATTTTTGAAGCCCTCCACTAAGGCGTCCCTTATAATCATATCATGGTTTCGGGACATAAAACCCCAACAATTATTCTTATATTGTATCAAGGCGTCTCTAGACTCGCAAAATCTAGTTGACAGACGCAAACTTCCTCTACTCTTGCTCGTTTCATAGGCTGTATTATCGTTTTCCTAACTTAAATGGCTCTATTACTTCCTCCCACCTGCTTTCACATCGACTATTGAACTTCAGAAGCCTCCCATGACCTTTCGGTAGAACCACCGTGTTTAACAAATCATTTCTTCCTGTCGTCATCAAGGAATAGAATGACTTACCACAAGCCATCGTCACAGAGTGTGACTCGTGCACATTCAAGCAGCTGCGAACAGCTCACTTACACTCGGAAACACATCAACACTCCACCTACACTGCTTTATTTTATCTGTTGCATGTGTACATTTTGTGTGCGTATCTTTTTGGATACCATGACGTTATTATACCTATGCTTGTAACTATGTTTTTCTTTTCTTGCGCCATGCTTGTAATGCTTCCCCCCCTTTATGTAGCACTGAGAGGAGCCCTTAAAAGTCAAATAAATGATGGGGATGATCCCTATGATTAATGCAGTTACTGCAGGCACGTATAGATAGGGTGACGGATTCACACAGTCCAAGGCAGCATGTCTCAAAGCAAACCTGTTGCGTCTTCGAGCTCCTTGAGAGTCAATCGACAGTATTTAAAGGGACACTGAAGAGAAAGACATTTTTTTTTCATATTAGTAAATTACTCTTTCAGAATTCCAAAATCACCACACTTGCCATGAGAAGACGCTTGGAAACTGTGAAAATGTGCAAAAAAAAAAGTGCGAGTGGTGATGCCACCTTGAAATTCCCGCACCAAACGCTGTGATGTCATACATTTTGACTGCGTCTACTAGATCCTATGTAGTTCCTAATCAGTAAAAATGAAGTATATTGTTCTCGGAGGAGGCCACTGACTTAACATACCAAGTTTCAGGAAATTTCGTTTAGTCAGTGTCACCAAAATACAAAAAATACACTATGAAATCGGCGGTGCCACGCATGGAGATTCTGGCGTGAAATTTAGAAACGAAACATTGACCTTGATTTTCTCCTCTATTAATAAACCTATGATGGTTAAATTAAATACATTACGAGTTCTCAGAGTACAATTTATCAATCTAAACCGATTCATTGTTTCCCTTTAGTGTCCCTTTAAGACAGAAAGGACGAAGGTGATGGAGACTGCCCCCACATTGCTTCGAGAGCTACTTCTGCAAGTCTGAGTTCCTCTGTTGGGATGAAAAGTTTGGAACAGCGGAATACAAAAGCAACAATGATGCACTGGTGGATTATGACAGTGCATCAATGAAACGCAGTTGAGCTCTGCTGACTTCAGTTAAGACGACTTTTTCAATGCGGACGACAAAGCAGACATTGCGGAGTCACGCAGCAATGAGGGCATCACCCCTGAGGTGCAAAGCTCTTTAAGCAATGAATCTATAATTGTACCATTAATGGGGCAGCAATGCAGGAGCAAAGTAAGCCATTTTGCTGGCTTATTCTTGAATTTCAGCTAATTATGAGTGCTCAGCCATCATGAACTTGCTTGTGCGATCACGATCTCAGTTGTTAGTGGGCTTTACCGTACAGCTACCTGCATCACTTGACTGCCCCGTCTCATATTACATTTTTCTAATTGACTGCTAAGTGTCTACAAAATGCACAACCTATCCCGACTTCACTTCTTCTTCTGTCAGCTATTCTACTTATACCAGTTAACACTCTGATTTGTACTGATGCCTTCTTTTTTTATTGTGAAGCCTATCACTCTGTTTTCATTCTTCACTGCAGGGCACTTGTCGCCATAAGTCATTTTATTATCTTATAGGTTTTGGCCATACAGATCATTTACCGATACACTGCATCAATTGTACAATCATATTAAGGATATTCACAGGCTATTCTCTACAATTCAAGATGCCTGCTGCTCAATAAGACCAGGAGCCAATGCTTAATATACCCTTAAACTGATAGATCGTTTCTCGAAACCCTGCAATGTACCTTTTAAAACTCATGATGACTTTGTCACTAACAATACAGAATTAAATCAAATCAATTTTATTTACCGGTACAGATGCTCAATGGTCATACTGGGCTAAAAGCTAAGTACATAGCTTGACATGACCTAAAGGCCAGACAAGGCCCCAACAGATGCCTGAAAGAAAGTGCCGTATAATTCTTGGAATGTTTGAATCACGCACTATGCATGGCATTCTATCACGTGGGACAGCTGTGTTGCACTGGCAATGTCAAAGGTCACGTGCAAAGCATTACCTTCACACACACACACATGCAAAGAGAAAAAGACAAAGTGGCGCACTTTGAGAAAGTGCCAATAGATTGCAGTTGTGAGATATTTAGCAAGTTTTGTGGAAAGGTTTAGCGTGGCCAATTTTCAATTTATTCATCATTACACGCAACAATTTCTTTTTAGTGTCACAAGCACAGAGTGACACTCCTGTCTCCCTTCCAGGCACTTACAGTCGAGCATTCCCAGTTTTCCGAATATTCAGAAAAAGTCTTTTACAAAAGAAAACAGGTACGAAATCAATGGTTCTGGTTCAGGTTAAGAGTTATATTGGACACATACAGTATCGGAACACTGGTTTACTTAAGGTAAAGGACAATTAACCATTGGAATAATTTGTGAAAATTAATTGAATGAGTTCACTGAAAGAGCAGACGGTTATCCTGTGAGGAGCTAGGATTGTTGCGGCACCTCGCCAAGCAGATCTCAACCACGCACTTCTTTCTACATTGTCTCCGAGATCCGCTTCAGCAGCATGATGAAACAGTTTCTCGACAGAATACACCAGAACACATGGACTCTGAAATGCGAGTGCCACTGCCACACGCCTAAGTCAAGAATTAGGGTTGCCTTCAGTTTGCTAACTCTGAATTCCTCAACGAAATTATCGTGCTGCTATTATGTGAACGCGTTGTCAACGCATTTTAAGGTACTATGAGGTGCAAAAAAAAAAAATCGAGATTGTGCAAGTTCATTTTCTTTTCACTGCACGCCGTGGTGGCTTAGCACGTGGGGTGTCCGGATGCTAAGACGCTAAGCTCGAGGGCGCGTGTTCGATTCCCGCAGCAACGACGGCTGCGTTACAGTTGGGGCAAAATGCACAACAACATCAGTGCGCTTATATCCCCTTCAGTCACTGTGTACACAATCGTGTACGCAAACTTCGGAGGTGCGTCACACGCCGCTTGATTCATCAAATGGCCTGAAAATCAGTGTGCACATTCGTGTAGGCTTCCTGAGTGGTGAACTAGTGGTCATTTAACTTCATTGTGCTGCGTATTGCTCCAGAGGATCACTTTTCTGGAGACACTACCATGTTAGACAATCGTTCGACGTGCCGCGTTTCAGGATCAATGTCGAGAGCATTTTTTCGCTCCGCTCGAAACGAATACAACCAAAAAACAAACTAAGCATGCATTTCGGGCCTACTAGTTGATTCTTTTGATGCAGGTATTGAAGCTGACTGATGGCAGAATAATTAGATAATTAGTTACAGGCTAATTAACATTAATTAATGAAACTGACGCAAAACAACACATTCCTTCATTTTCTTTCTTGGAATGAAATACTGAGTGTCTTTGAATTATGCCTTGTGAATCTGACGCATTTGAAGACAGTGCATCATAATTCGTGACTGAAGGGGATATTTAAGTGCACTTTAAAGACCTCCCAACTGGTCGCAAATAATCTATTATGGCGCGCTTCACACTCATATTTTTGCTCCATAGAAACTCAATATATTTCACATTTCTCGCAAAAAAGAAAAAAGAAGAACAAGGCTCAATCCGGCATTGTTTAAAATACATTTTCATTGTATATATATATATTTCTCCCTTATCACGCATCGCATAATGGAGCGTGTTTTCCCCGTACATAGATACAGAGTTTAATGATACAGCCAGTGGCCTCAAACTAATGTCTTTCATTCTGAAACCGAACCCACAACCTTCGCAGAGGTTGCGGTTTCGGTCTCCAGCGGCGGCGATTTTTTTTTTTTTCGTCCACTTAAAATTATTTTTCCTCTATGTCATAAAGCTAAAACCTACAAATTACGTTCCCCGTGCTTTTCGTACATTAATTGATTAATATCTCTTAGTTTAATGCACAAGGTGGTCTTACGTTGCCGACACATTTGCAAAACCATGTTCCATTGCCACGCCGTTTGCACGAGGTAAAATAAAGTAGCGGGTCTGAAAGGCCGGTCGTTTTTGTGTAATCAAGGTCGCGGTCATCAAGATCTCCGATTATCACGGAGCGGCTGCACCGGGACCGTAGAGATAAGAGCGGAGTGGCCGTCGCTTCGGCGTGGAGTCGTTTAACGCACATGTCACGCGTAAACCTCGCACTATGCGGTAAGAATAAGTACCCCGTTCCCTTACCATGCTGTATTCGTACGGGTCCATCACTTTGTCGTACCGTGGACGCTCGAAAACGCTTCGAACGGTGACAGGGGGCTCAGCAGCAAGATCACTAGCAGACTTAGCGGCCATTTTTAAATTTCTCTTCTGCGGGGTTTTTCTTGGCTAGTACACTCTACTAGTGCTGTCACCACTGTTACGACTTACGGTTCATACGAAAGTTGGAAGATAGCATTTAAGATATTTATATTATTTGTAAATTCAAATTTACTTTCAAAAGGAACAAAAAAGGCACAAAATGTATGCAACTTTAAGTTTAGGACCGCACCAAGTTGTGATGGCAGCCATCGTGGCGTGAATCAGGCGTGGAACCAACAGTTTATTGTAGCCTAACTGGCATCAAGTTATCGAGTGACACAACTGGCAAAGCAGGATGATACATCGCCCTATCTGTATCAGCATTCGTTGCTGCATAAAAGTGGCCGAGTGTGTTTGATGTGGATGCATAACGGCATGCAGCACCCACGAAGCGGCGCCATATTGTTTGGGACTGAGGGAAGGCGAAGGATCCGGCGCCAAGTTCAAATCGGTCGCTGTCGTATCTCAGTTGCTGATTCTTCGGACCTTTCGGACTGCGTCCTGTACAGTTCTCCAGATGCAAAATAGAATGAGTAAAACAGCGTATAAAAGTGAGATGCACTTTTGAAAGCATCTCAAAAGCTTCGTGCGTTCTTTCACGACATTCATCTTGACAAAAAAAAATTAAGTCGGTTTCGCACTAGTGGTTCTAAGCCTGAAGAAAGTGCGTAGCTGGACGGCCTTCCTTGATTCTCTTTATGTTAACAGCGGGGCTCTTTATGCCTGGCCTGATAAGTCTGCTGAATTCGAAAAACCATAATCATCATGAACCGGCACGCCCTCTCTTTGTCTTCTTCGTCCTCTTCTGCTTCGCTTCTAGAACGCGTGCGCCGATTTGTTCGGCAGGGAATGCAATAACTCAGATGGGCGAGAGAACGCGTAATATAATATCTGGGGTTTAACGTCCCAAAACCACGACATAATTATGAGGGACGCCGTAGTGGAGGGCTCCGGAAATTTCGACCGCCTGGGGTTCTTTAAAGGCCAACTCCGGCGATTTGTCGAGGTCGATGGATCTCAATGAAATTCGCTGGGTATGTTCCTTTGAAGGTTTCCGTCATTTATGCCAAATTACAGGCTTGAGACACGCGCAGATTGTTTGTAAATGAATTTTAAAGATTGTCTGCAAATGGCCTCCCGGTTTCCCACAATTATTGGCAACATTGCGTCTGTGACGTCAATATTGTTATGGCGACGGAAGTGACGCAGCCGTGGGCACCGCTAACTGTCATTATAAGACGCGGCACTGTCAGTTGCAGACATTAAAGCTGATGCGCGGCGTGCACACCTCTCCACTGTGCGCCTGCTCGTCCCGGCTGTCACAGTTTTCATACTCCGCGCCGGCGTGACCGGCATGCCTTGCACGACTTCCGGTTCGTAACAACTACTACGTCATACGTAGACAGTACACTCGGTTGGGTTTCGGTTTCGGTATTGCGTCTTTTTGCTTATTACAAATTATTTTCGAATTTGCTGAGCATTTCTGCTATCGGGCGCGTGATAAGAGTGTCCCAGGAACGTAAAAGCACCATTACCTTGACATGGTGAAAAAATCGCCGGAGTTGGCCTTTAACGTGCACCTAAATCTAAGTACACGGGCCTCAAACATTTTCACCTCCATCGAAAAAGCAGCCGCCGCGGCCGGGATTCGATCTCGCGACCTTCGGGTCAGCAGTCGAGCGCCATCACCACTGGACCACCGCGGCGGGGTCGAAAGAACGCATACAGAAAGAGATAGAAAGACAAGGAGAGAAACAGAGGAAAAGATAGAAGGCGAGAGAACGAGTACATAGAGAGAGAGAGAGAGAAAGAAAAAGAAAAAAAAGAGAGAAAAAGATACAAGGAAGCATACACGAATAGAAATAGAAAAAGGAGAGACAGCAAGCATAGCCGTCCTAAAAAACAAAAAAACGCCTTGTTTGTTTTTTAAAGTGTTTTTATTGTGTTCGGTCTTTCAATATACAGTGCCTCCCCCCGACCAGACGGTATTCCTTCAAACCCTGGATTTTAAGCATAGCCATGTGTAGTGCACTCAAACCTCATTATAACAAAGTCACATCTACCACGAGAATAACTTCGTTATATCCGAACATTTGTTATAAACGTTTATTTGCAACACTGCAGCTATAAGAAGACTATTCTTCGTTTACTTCGTATAACCAATAATTCGTTATATCTGTGTTCATTCGTTATATCGAGGTTTGAGTGTATAGTATATCAAGGGGTATGAAAGGGAAGTGAGGGTGGCGAGGAGGGAAAGGAGGAGGTGAGAGGGTAATGATTAGCACAGTCTTGTATAGTATAGCAATGTGTGTGGCAAAAGGAAGTGAGGCTGAGGAGGAGGGAACGGGGGAACATGAGAGGGTAAAGTAGAGCATAGTCTTGTACAATATAGTATAGCAACGGATGGGGGAGGTAAGTGAGGAGGAGGAGGAGCGTAACGCCACCAGCTCCACCGCTTCCTCAGTCTTTCTCAAGCTATCTAAGCTAGCCGTAACATGTGTGGTGTACCAGAAAACTATCATCATCATAAACGGGTATGTGCCACAGAAATTGGATAGATCCCACTACTCACCACCGGTCCACTAAAAATGAATAAGGCAACAGTTAGCCCAACAAATGACTGCGAAGCGACGGCGGCGAGCCGAAGACCGCGAGTACGTAAGTACAACGAGAGAATACCAGGGAACGGCAAAGACAACGGCGGCTGCGAGAAGACGCCGAAGCGACTGAAGGCCTACGCCAACGACGACGTGCCCGCAGACCTACGAGAGGTGCGAACGCTTGGTTTCAGCTCGAGTTTCGGTCTCCGGAGTTTGGACACCCGTGTCGTGTTTGTGACTGTATGTGGTGTAACTCGAACCTCTCGATCTGCGCTGAGAACCAACGTTGGAAAAACCTAGCATCACCTAGCTAAAGCCTAGCAACGACCTAGAAGCAACCTAGAAACAGCTTGCATCATCTATAGCTAAGGCCTAGAAACAACCTAGAAGCAACCAGATTAATCTTCAGAATCGTCCAGTTTCGCTGTTTCAAGCCTTGCGCGGCTTAGTGCCAGCTCCACACATTTTTTCCCTCTTTCTTTTCTCATCTCTTTCTTTCTTTTTCTCCTCTCTCTTTTTCCAACTTCTTTTTTTGTATCTGTTTATTTCAATTTCTTTCTTTCTCTCTCTCTGCATATAGTTATTTCTTAGTATCGAAGCTTGGGCGTGTTGGTTAGACATCGGAGGGGATACAGCGCAAGAGAAAACGAGGACAAGAAAGGCGACGCACACAGAGCGCTGACTTACAACACTTTATTGGTAGAAAGGGAAGGATGAACATTTATACACTTCGCTGACATGCGCCACAACCGGGCCAACTGACGATTTTTTTTTTGAACATTATACATAGAGCAACCATCACTGCGCACACGGGCGTATCACTCATGGTCTGTTTAGATATGATATTTCATGAGATGAAAGTGCTATCGAAGGAGAGCTGATGCAACTGCTATCGAACTTTCTGATGAAGTCTGCCTCGATGATTTCGCGTGTCAACTGCAACGAATGCCTAGCCAGGACCTCGCTTTTTTCAAAGCATAAAAAGCAGTTTGTGCCCTGTACCACTGGCGTGGTATACGTGATTCCTCTGTCCTGTGGGAAGAAATACGTGGGACAGACTGGTAGGTGCTTAAACGACCGTCTAAGAGAGCACCACAACAATGTGTACAACACGGTTCAGGGCCACTTGGGCATTCATTGTCGTGACTGTGGCTGCGCGCCCTTCTTTGAAAAAAGCGAGGTCCTGGCTAGGCATTCTTTGCAGTTGACACGCGAAATCATCGAAGCAGACTTCATCAGAAAGTTCGATAGCAGTTGCATCAGCTCTCCTTCGATAGCACTTTCATCTCATGAAATATCATATCTAAACAGACCATGAGTGATACGCCCGTGTGCGCAGTGATGGTTGCTCTATGTACAATGTTCAAAAAAAAAAAAAAAAATCGTCAGTTGCCCCGGTTGTGGCGCATGTCAGCGAAGTGTATAAATGTTCATCTTTCCCTTTCTACCCATAAAGTGTTGTAAGTCAGCGCTCTGTGTGCGTCGCCTTTCTTGTCCTCGTTTTCTCTTGCGCTGTATCCCCTCCGATAGTTATTTCTCTTTCTCACTCTTTCTATTTTGCTTTCTCTTGCTCGCTTCCTCTTTCTGGTTTTCTTACCTTTCTCTCTTTCTCTGCTGTGTTAACTCTGTCCCCTATTTCTTTCCTTCCTCTTCAACTTCACCTCCCTTTCCAACATCCTACTATACTATACTATACAAGGCTATGTTATGTTCTGCTAGCGTGCCTGGATAACCAAAGGGTTACGATGCTCGCATTCGGGAGTGGGTACGCGGGTTCGAATCCCGCCTCGTCAATGAATTTCTTCGCCAATAATTTCTATCCATTTCTTTCTTTTCTTTCTTTCTTTCTTACTTTCTTTCTTTCTCTCTCTCTTTCCCTCGCCCATCAGAGTTATTGCATCCCACGCCGGACAAATCGGCGCACGTGTTCCGGGAGCGAAGCAAAAGATGCAGAGTGACGAAGACAGCGCGTGCCGGTTTGTGATAACGATAATTATCTGTCGACGCGAAACGACATAACGAAAAGCTTATAACATCGCCGCTGTAAAATGCTCACTGCAGGGGCCCAGACCGCACGCCAGGTAAGCGATTGCTGACTCGAGTCAGTGCAGGAATCGTGCCAAGGAGCTTTGCCAATCGGACTCAGGCCTCCGTCCGGCCCGTGTAGCCCCGGCTGTGCCAACTGCTGCAAAGCATAACTACTAAAATTCCCGCTGATCCCACAGATTGTGGAAATCGACTTCATGCGAAGCAGTCAGCGTGTAGCAGCCCGTGCCAGATATTTCGCTTTGAGCCAAGCGTTACGAGGTGGATGGACGTTTTTGTGCAGATTTAGTAGGTATCCGCATATCGCGGGCTTACCAGGCGCGTGGACTACATTGGCGTGTAGAGGTATAGCTGACGGTCCGAGGTAACGTCGGCACGCGTGTTGGAGCAGAGATGCAAGTTTTATCGCAACAAAGTGCATGTTACGGTTCGATTATGTAGCATATGATAAGTAGCGTTCGTCCGCGTGTTCGCGCAACGCTTGGCGAGAGCTTGCACATCGCCTTAAGAACGGATAGCCAACACTGCGACCACATTTGGCGTTGCACCGACATGACGCTTGCGTCATGTCAGAACTGGCGTGACTATGGGGCAGAATACTTGACTGCCATATTGCAGAATTCCTGGATTCCATTCGCGCTCAAACTGTGATTTTTATTCTCTCCTTCCAGCGGGATATTTGGCTGATAGACAACTCCGTCAAAGCCGGCACCGAATTTTCTATGACACCGGCTGCTTAACGCTTTCGCGTTAAGGTTTCCGAAGTCAATTCTCGCTTATATACTGTGAATCACCTCCGGCTCATATCCATAAAACACTGGCCGTGTTTGTGGGTATGTGTCACACGTGACTGGTGGAAAGGGTTTCATGACGTACGCGGCAGTACGTTATTCATGTCATGACCTGTGAATCGAGTTCGTCATAAACTCATGTCCTCTTGTGCCGATTTTGGTACATACGAAGTTTACGAGACGACCACAATAGCGCCCAGACGTAGGTGGCTAGATAGATAAACAGAAACGGCGGTCAAAGTGCCTTTGGTTCGCTAAGAAATGCCTGCCATTTAATAACTGAAAACTGAAGCCCCGGAAACCTTCACTTCAGTGGTGCCTCTCGATTTCATGGGAAACCGATCAGATGAAAAAATAGTTCCATTTCCAGCTGAAATATTGAACCTTTCCGGCTGGAAAGATTTCCGGTTGGATCATTCAGCTATTTACACTCAAATTCAGATCGAAGTCGATGAATATCCAGTTAAATTATGTCCGAATTCCAGCCGGGAACTGATGAAGTCCAAGATACATATTAATTCATTTCGAGCTGAATTATCGAAACGTAAGTAATTCCAGCTGGAAATATTTCCCACTCAACAATCCAGGTGTAAATAGAGCTTTTTCGTCTGGAGGCACCAATATCACGAATATACATTGCACGCATTCTGCTCTTCAGTCACGCGGAAGATGGAACTGCACCGCTCGCACCAACTTTTTACGTTTCCGTGACAATGGTGATAATGAACATGCGAAAATATGCCACAGTGTCCACAAACGTTGTCATCATTCCACCAATAATTGGCGCGTTTGACTTCATGTAGCATAGCGTAATATTAGGCGTCACAAAATAGATTGTATAAATCCCAATTTAATTTCAGCAATCAAAACAACGACAACTGCGTCTCCTGTAGTGGCGAAGCTCCCGTATTGTGGAAGAGCTGCGCCTGCAGTCAGCGGGCGACGAGAAGCTGAACTGCGTCAGTCACCGTCTTGTTCTGCGTACTGGAACGCGGACCTCTGAAGGACCTGCCGACCAGCCCGAAGTCATCGATGTCGTCTTCTTCGCCTTCCCAAGTCGATGTCTCCGAGGCGTCCTCGTCGCCGCTAAGGATACTCCACAGCACCAGGATAGCCAGGACGATGAGTGAACCGAGCAAGAGCGCCGTGAAGACGAAGACGGGCGCAGGCATGTCCCACTCCTCGACGTCCTTCGGAAACGTGCGCTGCGGCGTGCCGATGCCGGGTATCCAGCGGACTCGGTTACCGCTGCTCGGTCGGCTCCTGTTTCCCTCGGCGTCTCGGCCCACGAAGATGGGAGTCACACCAGGTGTGTCCTCGGAGAAGACCTCGACCGTGGGTGTCGCGTACACTGCCTCCAGTGCTGGCGTTCCTGTCGGCGACGGCATCATACCTCGGTAGAAGTATCGCTTGTACCGAGGATCCCAGTACAGGGGCAACTCGTCGAGGACGACGGCCGTTGCGTACTTGGTCTCCATTTTCAATCTGTTCTTCTTTCTCCTTGTCTTTGAGTTGATTGGTTGGTTGGAATTCAGTGGCGGGGTAAACCCACTACAGTGGACAAGCCTCCAATTTCTTTCTTTCTTTCTTTCTTTCTTTCTTTCTTTCTTTCTTTCTTTCTTTCTTTCTTTCTTTCTTTCTTTCTTTTCTTTCTTCTTTCTTTCTTTCTTTCTTTCTTTCTTTCTTTCTTTCTTTCTTTCTTTCTTTCTTTCTTTCTTTCTTTCTTTCTTTCCATTGTAAACGTCGTTACGCGATGGCAGGGGCCAAGATAAAAGCTGCTATGGGTAGCTTCAGAAGCTCTTAGCCCCCGGTGCTATATGGCGGCAGCAGGTGGCGGTGATGGCATAGGTAACGTTCATCTACAATGAGTGACATCAATTACACAATACAAGTAGAAAATTACAAAGTAATGTAAAGCAGGCACGTAGGCAAGGGGGGGGCCACGGTGGGGCCGGCCCCTCCCTCCCCGAAATTCGTCTCGGCCTTCTATATTTCCGGCAACTTTTG
>NC_051183.1:122506227-122538570 GCF_013339695.2 Rhipicephalus sanguineus | reverse complement strand
GCCATAGCTGGATCAGTGATGAGACAAGCTAACGCAAAACTCTCAGCTAAGTCTAATGGACGTAACCTCGTGATAATCGCGGGAGGTCTAAACGACGTCTTGAGTAACGAATCAGCCGAACTAGGGACCACATTGGCGAAAGGGTCGATGACATGCGCGCCATTTCCCCTCAGGTGCAGATAGTGGTAGGCACAATACCGGAGGTACGGTGCGTGACGGCAACCTGCAAAGAGCGGTTGTCGACGCAAACAAAGAGATAGGGCAGATGAGTAGAGAGAAAGGCATTGAGGTAGTGGAAATAAACAGAGAGGTGCACAGGTGGGGTGGTTTTCGAAGAGACGGAATACACTTCGATAGGAGGCTTGGCCATGAGGTGGGTTGGCGTCTTGCAGGACGCCGCAGTAGCTTTTTTTGGGGGCACGCGGGCCCTTCGGTGCCCATGGTAGCTTGTAATGAGGAAAACACCAGGGGGACTCTTCGACAGGTAGTATAGCGAAAAAACGACAAAAGGTAAAAGAAGGGAGAAGGCGCGTGTTGCAATTAGTTACATTAACATGCAGGTGGCAGAAAAAAGGCAAAATGGTTAGAGATGAGGGACAGTTAAACAAGGAACAGATAGGTGTTTATGCGGTTACAGAAAACACCTTAGAGACTTGGAAGAGCCACCACATTGAAATTAGTTTGGAAGGATGTAACAGGATCACATCAGAAAGGAGAGGTGGGGGGGTTGGAATGCTTCATTCAGCAGAACAAAATGGGAGAGAGTGAAACAAACGTGTTCAGAGCACATGTGGGTTTCGGGGCACGTAGGCGGAAAGAAACGTGGCTAGGTGTAGCTTCTTGTGACAGGCAATAACTGCAGAGAAAAGAATCTGGAGATATGAAATGCATAAGCACCGATATTAAAGGATTTGGTCATGATGCCGAGATAATCCTCTAGGGGACATGACGCTCACATTCATGACCTTGACGGATATTCAGACCCATGGCAAGTTATTGCTAGATCTCTGCGAGCAACATAGTCTTGAGATAGTTAACGTGGGGCCTAAGTGTGGGGGCAGATCACGTGGGAAGTCAGAAACAGGCAATCGAGCATTGATTACTGTCTCATGACAGAAGGAATATATGACAAACTTGAGAGATGAGAATAGACGAAGAAGCATTAACAGCTTGGGTAGTGATCATAAACGCATAATATTACAAATGGGATATAAAACTGAAAATAAACCATAGAATCAAAGTTTGGCAGCTCGTATCTAAATGACAAACAAATAGCAAATATAGCCGCAAGAGTCGAGGAAAAAGTAGACGAACTACCACCAGGCAAAGACTGGAAGTATAGTGAGCTGCTACATGTAATCACGAAAGAAATGGAAATAGAGAAGAAAACTATTTGTTGGAAAGGAAAGAAAAGCCAAAAGTTGGTGGAACAAGAAATCGGGAAGCGATCGGGATGCGACGTCAGGCATCACGGAGCACAGACAGGCAAAAAAGGAGAAGCGGCCACAGGACGAAGTCAACCAAATATGGGAAATATATTTAGAGCAAAAATCCATTGTGCAGAATTAGTCGAGACAAAAATTAAAGGTGAAAGTGAACGCTGGATGACAGAGATTCGCGAAAAGAAGAAGGCCGCGCCTAGGATTTTTTGGAGCCACCTAAAAGCGCTGGGTAGGAATCTGTCACAATGCAACAACATATGGTAGATGAAGGAGGAAATAAATTGGAAGGATACGAAGCGCTAGGTTACATCCGAAAGATAACAGCCGATTCGTTTAAAAAGGTCACCCAGGGGATTCCCCCGGTAGGTAATAGTACGCAAAGGAGTGCAACTGACGAAGATGTAGTACTAGAGAATTTCAATTGGAAGAAGGCCGAAGGAAAAATTCCTAAGCGCACTACTCCGGGCTTAGATGGGGTTCCCGTCAGCCTCATTAACGAACTCGGACATAACACTAAAGAAGCACTGCTGAAAGCCGTAGAAAAGTGCTTACAGGAGAGGGAAATACCAGACAGTTGGAGAAAAAGTAGAATGAACTTAATCTATAAAGGCAAGGGAGAAAAGGATAACATTCGCTCGTATAGACCGCTAACAATTACATCGGTGCTATACAGGTTGGCGATGCAGGCAGTAAAATTAAAAATAGAAGCGTGGGTAGAACAAAATGATATTTTGGGAGAACTTCAGAATGGATTTCGAATCGACAGGCGGTTAGACGATAATCTGTTTGTTCTTACCCAGTGTATAGAAATATCTAAAATAGAAAACAGGCCCTTATACGTAGCTTATCTAGATATCACCGGGGCGTATGACAACGTTAATCAGGAAATTTTGTGGGATATATTGAAGGAAGTGGGCATAGGTGACGACTGTGTACAGCTTTTGAGGGAAATATACCGAGGAAATACAGTTTGTATAGAATGGGAAGGAATAAGTAGCAAGGACAGCGTTGAAATTAGCAAGGGGCTGAGACAGGGATGCCCTTTGTCCCCGCTGTTATTCATGCTGTACATGGCGAGGATGGAAAAAGCGCTAGAAGGTAGCAACATTGGATTTAATTTGTCACACAAACAGGTCGGAGCGATGGTTGAGCAGAAGCTTCCAGGTATATTTTATGCTGATGATATTGTCTTATTTGCGGACAGTCAGATGATATACAGCGACTGGCAGATATATGCGGAAGGGAGTGTGAGGCTCTAGGACTAGGATTAGTGCAACAAAATGTGGATTGATGGTATTCAATGATCACGGAGACCATACGGTATTAATACAGGGCCAAAAAATACCGAGGGTAAAGCGAGTACAAGTACCTCGGAGTATGGGTAAATGAGGGGGATAGATATATGGAGGTACAAGAGAAAGCATCGGTAGCAAAGGGAAAGAGGAATGCTGCAATTATGAAGCACAGAGCTTTATGGGGATACAATAGGTACGAGGTGCTTCGAGGGCTGTGGAAGGGTGTGATGGTTCCGGGGCTTACATTTGGGAACTCAGTGGTGTGCATGAAGTCAGAGGTGCAATCAGGAATGGATGTAAATCAAAGGACGGTGGGCCGCCTCGCGTTGGGCGCTCACGGGAAGACGACAAATGAGGCGGTAAAGGGTGATATGGGATGGACAGGCTTTGAAGTGAGGGAAGCGCAGAGCAAAATGAGATTCGAAGAGAGGCTGAGGAAAATGAAGGAGAGTAGATGGGCAGAGAAGGTTTTCAGGTATTTGTATAGAAAAAGCGTTGACACGCAGTGGAGAAAAAGAACTAGGAGGCTCACCAGTAAATATACGGCTGGCAGTGCGGGCGATATGGCAACAAGGAGCATTAAGCGGAAGGTCAGAGAGGCGGAGAGGACTTATTGGATGACAGCGATGGAAAAGAAGCCGGCTCTGAGTAACTACCGAATAGGAAAAAACGAAATAAGGAGGGAAAGGTGTTATGATAATTCAAGGGGAAGCGCTTTACTGTTTGAAGCAAGGTCGGGCTGCCTTAGAACGCATAGTTATAAAGCGAGATTTAGTAACGAAGAAGAACAATGTACATGCTGCGGGGGAACTAAGGAAACGATGGAACATGTACTGATTGAATGTGGCGATATTCACCCAGGTATACGTGTGGGCACGAGTCTACATGAAGCCTTGGGTTTTAGGGACAACAATGGAAAGCTGAACACGTCCGCGATAGAAATAAGTAAGAGACGGTTAGAGTATTGGTGGCAGAAAAGTAGAGATAAAGAACAAAAATAAATAATGGGGGAAAAATAAGGTCATTCTGCCTTAAGAGGCAGAGAGATGGACCGTGAATTTATATTTTTGGTATAATAACATAGATTTAATCAATGTAGATAAGGTATTAGGCCAACATGAAACAAGGAAGTTTTTTTTTTTTTTTTTTTCTTCTTCGAGCTGGTGGCAGACATGTCACCGCCCCGTTTTAAAGGGGACGCTCATAGCATCCATCCATCCAGAAGTCTTCCACTTCTTCGAGTGCCTTGATGATGATATTAACGCAGGCAAAACCACAAATAGCATAGCCAACTGTAGCATGCGCACGCTCGCACGAAAGAAAAGTCTTCTTCCTCTTGTTCTTCGAGCGCCTTGGTGATGACATTAACGCAGGCAAAACCACATTTCCTCGATTTCCTCGACCACACGTTCGGCCACAGCTGCAAGGTCTGCGACCGCTTGTGGTTCGACAACAACCTGACCACAATCGCTACTATAAAAACGTGTGACGTTTTTATATGACAGTAGATGAATTGTATGGAGCATTCATGGTTTGCACGATTATCTCCAAGCCAGCTCCTCAATCATTATTCACTTCCTGGATATGGCGTGATTTTTAAAGACGATAGTCTTTCTTGGGGAACTTAAACGCAGAAATTTTGGTCTGTCTTTCTGTCTGTCTGTCTTTCTGTTTGTCGGCACGTCCCTCGATTCAACCACTCGGCCAAAGTTGAACCACTTGCCCAAGGGCCAGCCGTCTTGAACTGGTGCGGCTGTTCATACTTGTGAACGTTGTCGATCAAAAAGTAAATATCATGCATATCTGAGGTGCAACATCACTAGGTAAGTATTAGGTGGCGTGTTCCTTTAATAGAAAATGCATACATACATAATTTTAAGGACCCTAGTTTCTTAAGCTGCGCTGAAAATGCATAAGAATGGAAGCTTGAGCGAGTTGGTATGCGTTCATCTTTGTTGAAACAGCGCTCACTAGACGACGACGAAGTAAAAGAAGGCACAGGACAGGCGCTGCCCGTCGTGTGCCTTCTTTTACTTCGTCGTCGTCTAGTGAGCGCTGTTTCAACAAAGCTGAAAATGCGACTGCGCTGAAATTTGCCTTCCTCCGTGCCCTTCGCACGAGCTCATTGTTGTGTTTCGGTTTCGGTTCTGTATTGCACTGTACGAATGCCATGGGTTGGTGTTGAAAAACTTTAGTTTTGAGAAGGCCAAGAAGGTGAAAAAAAAAATATTGAAAAAATGAAGCGTTGTGGGCGGCCTTCAGGCTGCTGGTTGTGGGCGCCGCTCTGGCGTTCCTGTTTTACCCAGGCGACGTGTAAATAAAAGAGTGTGTGGAGAGCACTCGTTGAGTGTGGACGTTTCTCTGCTTCAGCGCTTCGCGCCAAACCGCGTTTTCGGGCTGGCTGGCGTCCCCGCCGGTCGCGTTGGTCACCGCCGGTCTTCGCCTGCTGCTGCGCCGGGACTACCAGCACGCAACACAGCACTCATGTTTCCCGACGTATTGCCAGAT
Organism: Rhipicephalus sanguineus; assembly: GCF_013339695.2. Classification (NCBI taxonomy): domain Eukaryota; kingdom Metazoa; phylum Arthropoda; class Arachnida; order Ixodida; family Ixodidae; genus Rhipicephalus; species Rhipicephalus sanguineus. The sequence goes on along the minus strand of NC_051183.1, from coordinate 122,533,325 downwards.
GGCGTCCATATCTCACACAGCGCCTCTTCTATCGTCTTTACACGACATTGGCAGCGAAGCACGCAGATACGCGGCCATTTCTTTTTTCTGAACGGAGATTTTCTGGCACACTTGCACAAGTAGCGCACAGAGGATGAATGCTTTCTTTGAGCACGTTTTAAAATTTTTTACTGCACTATGTGTTGAAGCCAAACAGAACACAGCAAAATAGCTCAGGGTAGAAACAATGTGGCGCCTTCAAATACTTGTTTCATGCCGGACGAGCCCAGCTAGTCTGAGCGGCACAAAGTGTGTGGACGAGCTCAGCTCGTCTTTGCTAAGGAAAGGGTTAAACAATAACATTTCTTTTTTGTTTTCCTGTCGTAAATAGAGGTCGCGCATGTCTTCTTTTGAAATTATTTGCATTTATGTAAAAATTTATTGTGCCTATATTTAAGATATTGGAGGCCCAAAACGTTGTTTTGCCTGCCTATTTTTGGCGCCTAAAACGCGCTTTTTTACTGCCTAAATATCCGGCGTCTAATGATCACACACTTCTTAAAGCATACACTTCGTACAGGTTGCGAACAACAAAAAAGGGTTCAACAAAAGTGCTCACGAAAAATGTTCAACAGATGCTCAACAAAAACAAATCCACGAAAGGGATCGCAAGTTCCGTAGATGGTCACGCCGCCCCGCGGCCACCGGCGCAGTTTTTTCAGAGAGTATCGGAGTAATGCCAGGCGCAAGCGGTGGGGTCACTGGCGAGGCGGCGCTCCTGGGATGCGTTTGTTTGTTTTTTTTTCTTCGAGTTGTTGTCATCGCGGCTAGAAATGGCCAAATTCAAGGGATACAAAAGCAATCGCACGTGCTGCGTGCCGCAGTGTACTAATAGAGCATCGATAAGAGTCAGCCTCCACTCCTTCCCAAGAGATGCAGCGAAGAAAAAGGGATGGATCGTGTCAAGTTGAAAATCGGCAAGTCGGTCACGCCGCCGATGAAAGTGTCAGCACTTTGTCAGCACTGACTTCTTCTGGAGCAACGTAGGCAAGAAAATGAGAATACCTGACTTATGTGCATGCCTTCGTTCATTTTTCTGAAAAGAATTGAGGCGTTGATTAAAAAAAACAAAACAGAGCTTGCGACAGCGTGTTGCAGTAGCACTAACAGTGGCGTGGCTTTTGTGTGACATTTGTTCAGGTTTTACTTGCGTCAGGCCGCAGTTTGTGGTCGCCGCTGCATCTCGCCTCGTCAGAAACGCATGTGCTTACATCTTGGGCTGCACCCCGTATGTCATCACTTGGATGGGCTCGAGCTGCCCAGTTGCGGTCAGCGCAGCGGGAACGAGTAGCTGAGGCAATGCCATATGCTCTAGAAAGACGCAACAGTTCGTGAAATATGCGCTCGGAGTCTTGGTATTTGTGGTTTTACGTACCAAACCACGTTATGATCATGAGGCACTCTGTAGTGGAGGGCAGGTGTTCGTTAACGTGCAATGACATCGTACGGCACACGGGCTTCTCGCATCCCACCTCTATCGCAACGCAACCGCCGCGACCGGGATCGAACACGTGACGTTCGGGTCAGCAGCCGAGCACCGTGACCGCCACACTACTGCGGTAGACAAGTAGAGAGCACTGAAGAACAGTAAGATTACTTTGTGTCGCCGAACGACAGTGCACGAAAGGCACGGCTTGCGGACTGGCACAATTAGCGCGAATAGAAAGACGAGCTAAACTACCTTTATAGAACCTTCCCTGCCATCAGGGGCGTAGCCAGAAACTTTTTCGGGAGGGGGGGGGGGGGGCCTCCTTGATCTGAAGTGGGGGTTGGGCAGGCAAATGTGATCGAGTGTCATTTTTAGCTCCGTATGCCATGGTAAAAAAAAATTCGGGGGGGGGGGGGGCACCCCCCCCCCCCTGGCTACGCCACTGCCTGCCATATGTGAATTCCACCTCGTGTGGCTTCTGGCGGACATGAGATGTCTGCAGACAGAGGCCTTGCACGACGACAGACGTACGATGCGCTGCAGGCCTTCACGCCACAACAAATGATGTGTTTGACATTCAGGACCTCTTCGCCTTCAATGAGGCATCGTATCCGCGTTTCTGAAGCGTCTAGGTGGCGCATAATATCGCTTAGCGACAGCGAAAAAGGTAGAGCCATCGTCTTGCACAGAGCCAAAGAAAACACTGAGGTGCATGCCGCACATGTGCTCAGCGACTCCGATACTCTCTGTGGGCGCCATATTGAATCACCATATGCGCCCCCTATAGGCGACGAAACTTGCGAATATTTGTGGTTCGAGAGCACGATGGAAGTGTTCGAGAGTCAGCATTTTCAAGTGAATTCAGCAATCTCGGTAATCTATTTTTTTTATCATTTGCATGCCATAATTTGTTCTTGATTTAGGTATAAACCATAGTTCACCGTAACGGGAAGCATAGGTAGCTGTATTTTTATGTAGACAGGCTATTTCATTAAATACGCCATTTTCCGAGTTTATGCTTGAGTGCCATACGAGAAGCAGGACAACGATTGTATAAGGAATAGATAGTGGGGATGCTGTACTGCATGAAAGGGTACTCAGTCTGATGTTGGTATGATACATTTGCTACAATATTAATTAGAACTAACAGACAATAATGCCAAGGAAAGTATAAGGGGTGTTACTTGTAGTAATTAGAATATAAATGTGAAGAAAGTAAAATGGACGAAAAGATAACTTGCCGCCGGCAGGGACCGAACCTGCGACCATCGTATAACGCGTCCGATGCTCTACCACTGAGCTACGGCGGCGGTCGTCCTCTCGTCCACTTTATGGGTTGGACGAGGGTATGACCGTATAATACGTACTATCTTCCTCTGTAATACATGTATTTTTTAAAAGGGGTGGTGCTATCAAATAATACGCTATAACAAGCCTGTTGTGGGTTTCCTCTGTATGCAAGGACCAGGCCCGTAGCCAGAAATTTTTTCGGGGGGGCCCACTTTCTGAAAATCTTGAATATTTTAGAAAAACACCTATTTTCATTATTTATTTTAAACGCCTACTTCCGAATTTCGGGGGGGGGGGGGCTAGCCCCCCTCCCTCCTGGCTACGCGGGCCTGGCATGGACACTCCACCCGCAGGGTCGGACACAGCAAACGTTTAGAATATGTTTTGATTCACTTCCAAAGTGTACCTAAATGCCCATTCTCCCGATCGAGACCCATCGCTAGCGCGCCAAGATTGAAGTAGCTCTATAGGAGGGGCAACGAAAGTTGTGATGACGTCCCACCAGATCTGCTGTAGTGACGTGGGTGACCTCCGCTACCTCCGCAATGTACGTACCGGCAAAGCATCGGTTGCTGCATCACTCTTCGAGTTTCGATCGCTTCCTGGCTAAGTGCGTCACAGCCTTGTGTGGCCACGTGACCAAGCCTCCTACACTTGATGAAACCGTCGAAGGACACCCAGCCTAAGTGTTCGCAAACGTGAAGTAGACAGGTCACGCAGTTCTTGCTCACGTTGTAGCTGCAAACAGGGGGGGGGGTGTTCAACAATCTTTCATGCATATATGTTCGTGCGTGCGTTTCTTTGTGTGGTGTATGCATATACGCGCGCAACTGGAACTTTTCAGTGGCGAGGGTTTGAACCCTCCAACTCCCCCTTGGAAACGAGCAGGGAGAACACCACCTGTAGGGAGCGGAACTACTTCAGATCACGTTTTCATCGCTCTAGCTTCGCCAAGCTGCTTACTACCACACAGAAAAAAAAAGGGTAATGAACCACTGCTTTACTGCATAAGCCACAGCAACTTTTCTATGTCAGAAAAAAAAACACTAAATGACAAGAACGCAGCGATAACACTGCGTCCCCGTCGTTTCTTTCCGTGCTGTGTTCTTTTCTGCGTTGCAAAAGTTACTACATAAATTAAAGGGCCCCTGACAGCCGATTACTTGTTTGTGACATTTATGTTGTAATAAGTAGGTCGATGTCTTGTAATCACGGAATGACACCGCAAATGCTCCTACGTGATGTCTAAATAATCCTAGCAGCGTTAATTGTGGTCATTTTTCGTGTAGGTTCAAAACGCGCGCCGAAAGAGGATAAGAAACTAGCGCCGCGCCACGGCGGTCGCGCCTCGGGGCACGCGTGATGACGTGCGCTCAGTATTGGGTGACGTCAGCCACGCGCTTGTTGAACTGTCAGTTGGAGAACAAACACGGAGAGCTCACGCTGCCTGCCGACACGTAGCGAAGAAGGAGAAGGTGGGAAAGCAAACATGCTTCGCAATATACCACAGTGCATGCACCGCGCATATTTCTGTCTGTGACGTCGACAACACTTGCTTTACCTCTGCAACGTCACAAGGGGCCTACGTCTACGTCATACTAGTGGTTATGTTGATAGGAGTTCAAAATTCAGATGAGCACTCAGGCTTACTTTAAAACGAAATTAAAATATCTTAAAGGCAACGCTCGTCACTCATAATCGGTCAGAAGTGCGCCCGCATGCAGGACTATCAAACAACACAAGCATCTCGAGTTTCCAAATTCGGTGTCAGGGGTCCTTTAACAACATGTCCAAGCACATACTCTTTCAAGCTAGTACTGCGTACAAGGCATGTTGACGCCTTGTCGAATAGCATTTCGAGTGGAGAGGATCAATCGGGAAATAAAGAATAACAGAGAAATTCATAACACTACAAGATAATGTCGTAGGGTTGTGAGGAAATGAAAGACGATTATATCTGCAACACGTAAGGGAGCACGGCGCAACGTCGATTGGGGGAGGGGGAAAGGGGCTTGGAAGTATGGAGGAAAGAAGAGGCCACTACTCGCAAAATGAGTACCCCCCATACCGACTGTCACGGTGGGGTCGGTGTTGGGGGTACTCCTTGTTACAGACACAAGTGCGTGCCGGATGGACCGGGGAATCCAACACAATACGCCCCCCCCCCCTCGAATAGTGGGCGGACGCTCTAACCACTTGAGCACCGCTGCGGGTCTAGGAAAGCAGCATGTGGAAAACTAATACGGTACGGGACTACGGTAGCGCTCCTCCTCTCTCGCTCGTTGTGCTTTTGCCGCTCCTGATTCCAGTAAAGGCACCCCAACACTACAAGGGCCTATTCAAAAATTACTGTGGGGTGTCACGCCTTATTGTTGCCTGTCTGCCTACGCATTGTTAACGACGCACCTGTCCATCGGGGGACGCACCTTTACGCACAAGAACCTGGAGAGAAGGAGCGCTACCCTAGTCCCTTACCGCATTTGCGTAGCATGTTTCGGTACCTTGCTAAAACTCTCTATTACCTCCCGCATAGGGGACGGACTATCTAACCGCTTGAGCAAAGCTGCAGTTCTAGGAAAGCAGCGTTCAGAAGCAAGAAAAGACCAATAATGGATAGGGAAACGCGAAAATGTAGTGCGAAGGATGACTCGGAGAGAGCATTCTGTGTTCTTTTGTTACGAGCTGGATTCCGTGTTCCCCACTCTGTTCGTCTCCGACGAAACAAGCTTGTTTCACTTGTCCTGTCTTTTTTCCGCTCAGCTTTTATTTTAAAGGGACCGACAACTGATTTTTCTCGACCCAGCTTTTTACGGCGCGACAGGAAGCTTACCCTTCGTAGCGTTTGTAGCTGCAGTGGTTTATCCTAAAAGCACGTAGTTATTTTATAAGCAGTGTTTTTCGATCTGAAAGGCTCCAAACACGCATGAAGGCTTGCTCCAACAACGCTGAGAATTGATACGAATGCCGCTAGCCCTTGTGAAAGCTGTCGTTGTTCTGCTTTCGCAGGAGTTACTGTAGCTATGCTTAACCACCTTTATTTTGAGCTTTCCAGCCATGTTTGAAAATAGCAAGCTGTTACAATGAGATGATGTGGCTGTATACACCTTCTCGGTATTTGTACAGCGTTGTGCGCGCCTGCGACCAAGGTTGCCTGCGCCTGTGTCATGGATGGCTTTTCGCGGCATGGGATCATTACGCCAAGCGAAGGCAGCGCCACATTGTTGCATACAACTAACGCAGGCCTATATGCCCATTTTTATGGAGTAATATCTTTTAATATAAAGAAATGAACAATATTTCAGTACTAACAGAAAAGTCATCGAACGCATACACCAATCAATGGTCACCTGACTGGCTTCATCGGACCGTGTATGATTTTGCCGCCAGAGGCGCCAAAGGTCATTTTTCGCGACTTTCAATGAAGAAATAAAAATATAAATCCGCCTCTCACGAGATAAACAGGGTTGGTTTGAGTCAATGCGACGGACAATCTTTCCATCAGTGCAGTCATCTCATTTCATGTTCTGGGCAGTTGTCGGTCCCTTTAAGAACGAGTGTTTGCTCTTAAAAGATTTCCCCATGCGTATATAAAAAAAAGACGAAAAAAAATCTGAAGCGTTTAGCACAGAATTATGAAGACGGGACAAGTAGGGAGAACACGTACACAGGCGCTAATTTTCAACAAATGATTTATTTGAATCCGGATCACACATATTTATACACTTGAGAAAAAAAATCACGCATGCGCAGGTACAGTACCGTCGAGGAACACCAGTTCTTTGTTAGTTAGCGATAGTGACGGGGTGCTAACACAATCTTCGCCAAGCCTGTGAATAGTTGCCGATTCAATGATTAAACGAGTAGTTTCGTCAAGGTGCCTATGGACAATGAAACATTTATCAAAAAGCGGAACGCAACCACACGCGCTGCAGTGTGTGGCCAACCAGCCATCGCTGCCTTTGCTCAAGGAAGGCTAGGCTGCAGTAAGAACCACAGGGCACGTTACGTGCCCTGCAAGGAAGGTGTTGTTTACCAGATCCCCTTATCATGTGGTAAGCATTATGTAGGACAAACGGGGCGTTGTCATAATGACAGGCTCAGGGAACACTGCGACAATGTCAGGAAAGGCAGCGATGGCTGGTTGGCCACACACTGCAGCGCTTGTGGTTGCATTCCGCTTTTTGATAAATGTTTCATTGTCCGTAGGCACCTTGACGAAACTACTCGTTTAATCATTGAATCGGCAACTATTCACAGGCTTGGCGAAGATTGTGTTAGCACCCCGTCACTATAGCTAACAAAGAACTGGTGTTCCTCGACGGTACTGTACCTGCGCATGCGTGATTTTTTTTCTCAAGCGTATAAATATGTGTGATCCGGATTCAAATAAATCATTTGTTAGTGCCTGTGTACGTGTTCTCCCTACTTGTCCCGTCTTCATAATTCTGCGCTAAACGCTTCAGATATGTCGTACCAACAAGGCCAGAAGTCAGCCCTTACGAAAAAAAAACTGAAGAACACAGATATGGAAAGCGTTTACTCTTTTCTTAGATGTAGGAGATCCATGTACGCCAGACTCGACAATCATTTGAGAGTCACACGGCATTTAGGTTATAAGGTCATCTCAACTATGCCATCAGTCAGACTTAAAAAAAAAATACGAATAAGACAGACTTTTCTTTCCTCGACCTTCACGACGTGCCGTGATGTATGCATAGAAGAATGGAGCTCAGGAGAATAGAAAAGAATTTTAAACAGGGAATGATGCTGGAGATGGTTAACGTTTCGACAAATGCGCTTGTCATGGTCAAGGCAGCAGTTGCCTTCTTTAGCAGCCTTCCTTCCACCTCCCTTTCCTAGTTGAGATGCACCAGCACCTCGAAGGCTTTTGAATAATTACCGTGAACGCATCACACGTACGATTTGAAAAAAAATTGTTGAGGCGACCAAGGGCATTTCGGATAAGAATAGCGATGGGGGCGATTTCGTTTAAGTTCACGGTGCAAAAAGGACTGACGTGCGGAATATCACGCATTCACTCAGCCACCCCCTCCCCTTCCATGCAAGCCCTCGAGCTGCGCCACAAGGTCACTTAAGTGTAGGGTAACTATCAGGCGTGATATTCCCACAGTTTTTTCTGAAAAGCGCTTTTGTGATATTGTGTACCTTCACTCAATTGGCGTAGCCAGGTATACATAGCGTGCACCGACGTCGCAGTGGCCGCCATCTTGGCGAACCAACTCGTTGAGACGTAGATTGAACTTTTGCTCGAACGCGTGGAGCAAGAAACGGTGACATGAGATTAGTTCCGGTGCCCCCTCCAATCCTTTGTGTTCCCCCTTGGCGCAGCTGGCGAACAGAAGAAAGCGGGGAGAGCACAAAACAACGCGCCGGGAGGGAACGACTGGCTGTCCTCCATTGAAATGACACTCTAATGAGATAAAAATGTTACGGTAGCCGTCATGTTGGTGAACCAGCGCAGAGAACCTGTCTGTGACGTCACGTGCAAGCCGGAGGAAAAGAGGAGGAGGCCGGTGGGAAACGCCAGTGCGTACCCCCCCCCCCTCCCCTTCAGCGGCTGTATAAATAGACGACAACATCACCGGCCTGCCATTCCACTCGCTCCCTTTCAAGCAGTTGTCATCCGTCCCGCTGCCAGGCAAAGTTACGGTGCTTTTCGATGGATTCACGCCAGATGTACAGGGCCCTGTTGGAGCGCAAGGAACATTGGCCCACGCAGCGCCCCGTCTCGCGTCTGACGGCGAAATTCGTGCTGGACTTTGTGCTTACCAGCGGAATCAGCGACGAAGAAGAGCTGGTCTCCCTCGCCTGCCAGGCCATGGAGTGCTGGGCCGCCGCGTTCCAGTATTTCGATCCGGAGGACGTGGGCTTCATTTCCAGTGACCTGCTTCGCGAAGCGCTGGCGGCTTGTAGCTACAACGTGAGCAAGGACTACGTGACCTGCCTACTTCGTGTTTGCGAACGCTTAGCCTGGGTGTCCTTCGACGGGTTCATCAAGGCCTGCGCCACGACAGCAAAGTGCCACCCGTAGAGAGGGCCTTTGTTGCTTCAGGAGTGTGAAGATCCCAACAGCCCTTTTGAAAGCTACCCACTCGATGCTTCGGCACTGAGATTCGCTGGATTGGCATTACTTCTCCATGTTCCCTCTATTAATTTTCACTTCGTCTCCTGGGATGTTGAAGACGTCGACAGTGCGTGTTGACAATGTCAGGTGAGCCCAGGTGTCGTATTTTTTGTGTGCCAACTCGCTTTCTCTATTTAGAGACGGCAAGTTATTTTATTTAGTCAATCTTAACGTGTTTGTACTTATTCAAAAGGGTGGACACGTGACGGACACTGCTCTAGATATACACTATGTAGATGTGTATGACGTCCTGCTCTGCTTTTTAAAGGGATACTGAAGAAAATTTCTGCCGCCAAGGTTTTGAGCCAAATGGAAAGATTGGGTGCTGAACTCGATAGATGAAATCTTCATTTCAGGCAAAAACTAGAGGAAAAGATGAATTTAACGGGTTTTTCGTTAACTGCCGCCTCCGGCCGCCAGGCCGTGAACTACAGCAGGTGACGTTAAGTGACATCTCATACACCGGAAACGGGCATGCCAACAATGTCAGCCGTCGTCCGCATCTCTCAACCTGCTCAGCTGCCACCACGGTTCCCAGAGCCACTGCGAACAGCACCGGCAGCGAACAATGCTCCCGGCTGGGGATAAGCGTCAGCGCTTTTGTGGAAGGGGGAGAGTGGGATGAAAGGAGAGGTGGACAGGAGTACGTGCTCCCAGGATGCACATCGGAGATTGTGACGTCACCACTCTCTCACGTGCAGCCGGCGTCCGCCGACACGTTCTTCCTAATCTAGATTTACAAGTCTTACTTTTAAGTACATTAGTCACGCACCTTTCAGCAGACAATATGCGAACGTGACGCGCATCCCTCCTGTCCCCCCCCCCCCTTTGTTAATACGCTAATACCCTGTCATTAGCGAGCAGGGGACGGGTCCCGCGCTCTTTCACCAGATGCTGGGAAAGTGTCAGGACGAACATGGCAACACAAAACGAGCGCCATCCAATCATATTTGTCGGCGACGCTTCAATGGTTGATGCTACTTAACAACGAAGTGATAAATATCAAGCAATTTAGACGTCATGGCGCGCGTGCAGCCGCCGCGCGCTGGCAGTCAACCAAAAATACAAACTGTTCAAATATACGTTAAATAGACTCTGTTTATCGGAACAGTGGCGTCTTCCGAGTACAATTTAGTTGTTTTCGTCAGTTTTTCCAAAGTTCGGTATTCCTTTAACATTTTGCTTCTAAGCTATTAAGCACAAAAAGTGACAAATTATGTAAAGAGCTGATGTTTTGTTCCACACTCAGTGGCGTACTGTGCGGCGGACACACGATTGCACCCAAAATATTTCTCTTCCGCTGCTTGTTCGTTCACCCGTACGCGACACAGTCGTGGCCTTTCGATGCGAATGCACTAAATTTTCTGCCATGATAGTTACTTTACAGGAGACAGGCGCATATCGCACACAAACTCGTGCCGAAGCAACACAAACACAGCAAAGGCGCAGCCCAAAGCGCGATGGCAACACTGAGAGCACACCCTCGACCCCTGCAGCTCACTGGTTCGAGGGTGCTCCTGTGAGAAGGTGAGTACTTTCACTAAAATTCACTTATATTTCTCAAGAGTATCGATCACTTCTTCAAGTCGGCCAACGGACTTATTTGATGTTACATGCTGACAACGTTTGCGGATGTGCCATATATCGGTACCACACGTGATTGAAGAGTAAGGAAAATACATAGAAAATACAAAATATAAATTCTTGTGAACTTCCGAAGCAGTTGAACCTTTTGGTCCCCGTCGCTTCCGAGAATTCGGCAGTAGAGCCTGCCGTTTTCGCGGAGGTTTTCTGGTTCTTTGCAGCATGGTCAGGTATTTTGGGCAGCCATGGAAAATGTTAGGCGCAGCATCCGAAGAGAGCGTAGGTTTCTATCGGGCGTGCAACAGGACGTTTCCGTTGTACTCTGCATGATATGTTGCTGAGATCGCATCTGCCGGGAAATGCTTCGCGCGCACATGGTCAGGACAGGCCAGTGAAAGAAACCCACGTGACTGATATGGCAAATTGAGGCGCCATCCATGAACTAGGATCAGAGTTAAAATCTGCGTTCCGTCTCTTTTTTCCCAACTCTCTTCAACCCCCTCTCTAGCGGGATCAACTCCCTCTCCTCCCGGAGGCGCGCTTTCCGCCGCCTTGCTGGCGCCGCCGACTTTGAAATCCGTTGGAAAGTTTCGTGTCTGGCGTTGGTAAGGCGCGCGTAAGCCGTCGTCGCTCGTCCGTTTCACGGTGCTCGCTCGATGTGTGCTTGTGCGACGCGATGTTTTACGACTCGGGCTGTTCGTGCATAGTGCTTTGTGGCTCGAATACTTTCAGAACAAGTCCCGGAATATATGTGCCGGCCCCCAAAAGAACAACAGGTGAGCGTGCCCTTTCAGTCGCGGTTTTCATTGTGTCAGTTTGAATTCACGTCCATACCGAGTAGCTGTTCTCTGCAGTGGGGCTACAGTTATTGTTTTAAAAAATGACTGATTCGAAAAGGGCACGATGCTGCGTTTAAATCGTTATACGAATAAGCAGCGGACATGAAGCCCATGCGACGTAATTATAGTTACAGGTTTACAACTCTCACAGAACCGCGTGCTTGATTATGTGCTTTGCATTTGTCTCCGGTTAATTACTCGCCATCGCCTATAACCACGTTTCTAAGGCTGTAGGTAAATGTATGAAAACATGTGCTGCTCTGAGACGAACAAACGAATTCACTTTTGCACGAGTCGGCGGCGCTCTTCATCTGATTGGAACTTGTCCCTTTTCTTCAGGGCGGAAGCGTTTTTAAAGTACTCCGGAACGCCACACAGCTCATCGGTGCGCTCAGAGAAAAGCTGAAGGATTGCAGAATCGGCGCATTTCAAGAAGAGATGCCATGAATCCTCCGATATCATCCGTTCATTTTCTCCGCGTTTATCATCACTAGTTTTATGAAAATCAACGTTTTTGGAAATGTAGTCAATAAAGTGCGGCCAATATTAGTTGTGTTATACGTGGAGTTCATTTTCACATCTCTAAAATGATCTTTACATCATTATTCCATTTTCAGGTATTCAACTGCTTTCATTGTTTTTGCATTGCAGTGAATGTTCAATTTTGTTAGTTATGATAATTTTGTGCATTATCGTACGCATATATCAGAAGCTCTTCTGCACTTTTGTCAGTATAAAAATTGTGTTTTTTATTATGTGCCCTAATGTTATGTTCTGTTTTTTTATTCCACTGTTCTTTAAGTTCTCTGTTCTTTAAGTTCTTATCTTTGCCGAGACCTTTTGTGTTGTTTAGTAGTCGTGAACACGTGTATGTTAATCTCCTGTTCATCACTTCTGTTAATCTCCTGAACCTCTATCGCACCACATTTGATGAAAATGTTGATTTTCGGAAACGAGGACAATAAAACGAGACCAAAGACATTTTGTGTTGTGAGTGCAATTCATTCTTTTACGTTCTGGCACATGCTGCACGACTGCAGTGTGTTCAGAATGCTTGATTGCAAATTGCGTACATTCAAACGCGCAACGAACGCGCGGCGCAGCACGCGCAAGCGGATCCAAGAAAAAAGTCACAGTTTCGCCGCAACGGCGAAGCAATGATTGCGATAGCAATAAATTGTAATGTAACGCGAAGAACGGAAAGCAGCTCGAAATTGCCAGCTCGTCGGTCGAGCCCAAAGGACGCACGAAAAGAACGCACACAGGACGAGCGCGAACTAATGCGTCACAGCTCGACACTTGAAGCGCACTGCTCGAACATAAAGCAGGACGCACGAAACAAACGAACAGGTACACACAAGACGAGCGCGAACTAATTGTCACAGTTGTTACTTATTTCTGTTCGAACAGCGCGCTCCTTTCGCAAACGCGGCCGCTGCAGCGAGCGAAGCGAAGCACCTCACCGGCCGCCCCTTCTTTCCTTGAGATAAGCGCACGAAAGCGACGACGCCCTGTAGAGCGAACAGCAACGGCGATCGCAGGGGCGGGGCGACGATTTTTAAAGCGCGCAACACGCGCGCACGTCGCGCCATCTATGTGGCCACTAAGAAAGCATGCTGAATTACATGGTATATATAAATAGCTCGCCGTTAGCAGGTTGAGAGACGGTGCTGTCGTGGCCTAACGTCTAACGCGCCGGGCTGCAAAGCGAGAGGTCGCCCGTTCGATTCCGCGCGTCGGAAAGAATTTCTTAATTATTTTATCTTTGTGGCCTTTCTATATATACACATACTTATACATATACGGTGAATGACGGCGACGGGGACGGACATTTTCCAGCCGAGACTGTCCATATAATTGCTATCGCAATAAAAAAAAAAAGCGCCGGCGCAGTACGCGCGAGTGGGCGGGCGAGCGGGTTTATGAAAAAGAGTGGGGGAGGAGGCTGCGCAGCACGCGCACGCAAACAAAAAAAAAAGAATAAAAAAACGGCGCTTGCGAGAGGGTGAGGAGAGGGGTTGCGAGGCGCGGCTGGTGTTGCCATGACGACGCATACCGTGTGCGCCACCATTCTGCAGTTTGAGTTTCTGAATCCCAGCCGCCAGGATAGTAACTGAAGGGACGTTTGGCGCTGCCAGCGCTGACGTCATGAATTAAGGCGGCCTATGGGAGGTATACGGAGTCCCCTGCCCCTGGTCAGGAGTCTCCAAAACTCTGTCTGCTCTCGGAATCACTCTTCGCTCTAATCTAAGCGCTCTGGTTCACGCGGAGCCTTGAAAAGCGACACACGCTCCGTACAAGTCTTGCAATTCGGGACAAAACATTTTTTGCCCATTTCGAGGCGCAGTCAGCGAAAAGGCCGCTAAAGCTTATTCGGCATCATACACAGCGTCCAGGTATACGTGCACTCAATCACAATACTCGAATCAGCAAAACAAATGCATTGACAAGGGTCACAGGCACAGGACAACGCGTTTATAAATCACAGAATGCCGCGAAAACAAAGCTTTCAGGAAGGTCTTTTTTTGCGCGCGAATGAGGGCCGCGCGAGCCCCTGAGACCCCGTTCTGTAGCGCCATCTCAACGCGCGTCGCGAAAACTACTCGTGGCTCAAGGTCATCGGCGAACACAATCCGCTCGCGCCCTCTCCTCAAGCCGAGCGGCGAGTGTCAGCCACTGATCTCCACTAGTGTCAGCACCTAACTTATGGTACATTCGACTGGTCGTTTTCGAGCGCTCCGCAGACGCTGAAAAAATTACGTAAAATAGCAATTAACCATTGCTACTAATATTATCGGGTAAAAAAATCACAGCATATCCACGGAGTGAATGATGATGAGTGGGCGAAGCTGCGGAGGTTCAACGGTAAACCGTGAATCTTCCGTGAATTCTGCCCAGTACATCATCACCGACGTGAGATCGGGCGCGTTTATACTAAAGGTTCGATGAGTTATGACGACTTGCAGGTCACTTTAAGTTTACATGTACGCTGTGAATTTTCATTGTTTAGAAAACCATTGCTTTAGAAAACATCTGGCGTCTTTCGTTAAGCAGCTGGCGTCTTTTCGTTTTGCTTTAGAAACATCTGGCGTTCTTTCGTTTTGCTTTTACAAAACATCTGGCGTCTTTCGTTGGTTTATTTAATCAATCAACGGCGTTTTGAACAAAATTTTTATTGTTTAATCACGTACAGGAGAAATCTCACCAGGCACTACCTTGGAGGTAAACAATGGCTGCTAATGGGAATGAGAGACAGAAGAAGTCGGCTTTTAGCTAACACTTACACTTCTACTTCTACTAACGTTTCCTACTGGAACATGCCAATGGCTGCTAATGGGGAATGAGAGACAGAAGAATTCGGCTTTTAGTTAACGCGCACGCTGCGAATTTTTTATTGTTCAACAACGCACAGGAAAAATCTCCCACCGGCACCACCTTGGAGGTCAAAGCATAAGACTGGTTACGCACTACGACTACTACGACTACGACTACGAGGGACGAACGGGTGCCGCCTTAAGGAGCTTCGCCCCTAAAATATGATCAGGAAGGAGAAAAATGACTTGCATACCTGTTTATTCTTGTTGGAGTGCTTTAAAGCTGATGAACTTGACACTAATAAACAAAGTCAGAGCGCTCTCAAACGACCTGTCGAATGTACCATCATTCTTACACGGTGGCTCTTACTTATTTAGTTATACTATTTTACGATTATCTTTTTACTTTCTTTTTCTCCGCCTTATGCCAAAGTAAACTTATTTTGTTTTTGGGGGGTAATTTTTATTGCGTAGGTTACAAATAAGGCTATTAGGATAGTCAGCGAAACTCTCCAATAAAACCAGATTGATCACAGAGGCTTTTAATGTTCACTAAAGCTGGTGTGCCTTTGAGTATTTGGCTCCATAGACGGTCGTAGTGTCGAAAAGTGTCATCTGTATCCAGTATTCTGCCTTTCTAAAGACACTCTACGCGAGCAAGTATGAGGAAAAACCAAGGAAATGATTTGATGAACCTCGTTAGGAAAATCCGCCACATTCCAGACACTCTGGCACTTGATTTCATGTGAAGCTGTCGGCCTAGCAGCCTGTGCCGGATTTTTCGCTTTGGACCAAGCGTATCGACACCTTTGGGTAAATTTAGCAGTTGTGCGCATATGGTGGTTTTACAAGGTACGTATACTACACTGGCATGTAAAGGGCAGCACATGGTCCGAAACAACGTCGGCACTCACGTTATTAAAGCGATGTCAGTTTTATCGCAACGAAGTTGCGATGATATGCATGTCACAAGTGGCGTCATTATATCGTGAAAATTCCGGCAGATCCAACGCTTCGTGGAAATCGATGTGATGCAGAACAGTCACCTAGTAGCTGCTTTCGCCGCTTTTTTTCTTTTTACAGCGAAAGCTGTTATAAGATCATTTCACGGGCCGTTTTTGGCGCCGTAGTTGTCCGCCGCCGCCGCCGCCCGTAACCATTATCGCTCGAAATAAGAAAAAAAAAAACGAAATAAGAAAAAAATTCCAGGATGCAACGAGGTTCGAACCTGGGCCCTCTGCGTGGGAGCCCAGTATTCAACCTCTGAGCCATGCCGGTGCTTGATAGTGCTTTGCAAAAATGTCCTATACAGGCTTCATGTCGGGAAGGAACCACATTAGCATATGGAATATAGCGTGGTAGAAGAGTAAAATAAGCACCAAGCGTCGCACAACGCGAATTCTGTAACCAAGCGTCACACAACGCGAACTGCGCAACGAGTAGGTTGTTGAATGCTTCCAACCCATTACAAAGGGCTCTGCCATAATTCTTCATCGTCATCAGGCACAGCACCAACAAAGTGCGCATAATGCCTGCATGCGTTTAGCAGGTACCAACGCTCTCCGTAGAATGACGAAAAATGGCATAGTGCCTGCTGCCCTACTTCTCAAAAATTACAATCATTTATAGCGTAGTGGGTTCCTCGCAAGTGCACTTGTATTGGTTGCCAAGGAAGCCCATAAGCGCATGATCCACTTCCTCGGGATCTCAGTAAAATTCGTCGCCTCCCCCCCGTCTCTCTCCCACTTCAACGCATGTTATGCAGCATGACGGGAGAGGGAAATAGCGACCGGGCGTCCCCCAATGCAAATTACGTAACTGGTGGGCCGTTTAAAGATTCCAACCCATTACAAAGGGCTGAGCCATAATTCTTCATTGTCATCAGTCGTCGCGGAAACAAAGTTCACATAATGCCTTACAGACGTGTAGCTGGGTAGTTTATGGTCCGACGTAACATCGGCACTCACGTTAAAGCAAATGCGTCAGTTTTATAGAAATGAACAGCACGCTACGGTGCGATTAAAACCCCTTGATCTAGGAAAGTAACGACACCCTCCTCCGCGCACGCGTTTCCTCCTCGATTCTCCTCGCCCGCGGCCGGTGCGCGCTGCGCACGACACCATTTTTCGCCGCGGCTCCCGCGGACGAGCAGCAGAATTCGATCGAGGCGCGTGATTTCGAGCCACTTGCGCACCCCAGTGGTGTAGAAAACCTAATAAAAGATGACTTTCTTCCGAAAGCCTGGTAAATGGGGCATGCTAATTTAAAAGGAGCTTTATGGAGCGTTACATCATGCAGACGTTTTTTCTGCCGCATGATAACAGGCTCTGATATGGTTTAACTTGCGTCATGTCCGCCTGTGTCTGGATGTTTTGTCTCTTTCCTGTGCGCGCATGTGCGAAACAGGTACACACAGCGTCGCATCTAGAAATGACTTCGTGGATAATACATTGTCCATCCGTGTGTTATCTTGACGTGAAAGTATATTTGCGCGGTGGTCTCCAAACTGAACAAGACTTTTCGCAGTGTCAGTACGATCAAGCGGCGCCAACAGTATAATTGATCTACCACAATAACAGAAGCGCAGGAAAAATATTTTTCAGAATAGTATTTTGACGTTGGTGTCAAAGAAACTAGCACTCGGTTTACCTGTGAAAGGAGAGATTCAGTACCTTGAGGGTAGGTAAACGCCCCTAGTGACCGTACTATGATAGTTCACACGAAAGTTCATACTACATTACAATATGTAGTAGCAGAGTTGCAATTGCGATTTTTATTAGGAAAACATTATCAGGCCCAAAATCAGAGTGCAATAATAGCGGGATAATTTATTTTCATGCACGCGCAACTCGTTGGCTGATACGTACCTAAAAAGAGCATCGCGTCATATTCATCCCCAGAATCATTGCTAGTTCGTAAGTAGGTTATGAATTAGTTATGTTTCGAAAAAGACAATATCAAGAAAACAGAAAAGTGGTAACAGTATATTACTGCACAAATATACACCGTTTTACAAATGACAAAGAAGTTACAGCAAGAAAACATGGACGGAAGATGATATCTCGCACTATCCGCCTGTTCTTTACCAACAGCTGCTCTATTTTCTCGGAAGTGATTGTGCAGGAGAGGTAGCGTGCTTTCTTTTTTTGAGTCGAGCCACCTTTTTGCAAGGGACATTCCATGCGGATATT
Organism: Rhipicephalus sanguineus; assembly: GCF_013339695.2. Taxonomy (NCBI): domain Eukaryota; kingdom Metazoa; phylum Arthropoda; class Arachnida; order Ixodida; family Ixodidae; genus Rhipicephalus; species Rhipicephalus sanguineus. The sequence goes on along the minus strand of NC_051183.1, from coordinate 122,515,494 downwards.
CGTGTAATTGAGATTGGCTGCGTAATCGCAGTGAAGCCACTAATTTTATGAGCTCTACAGTCGGATACAGCCCAAGAAGCACTTAGAAAATAGCAGTCTACATGCAGTGAGCATTGGTACACGTGGTATCCCGCGGCGCAAACAAGCGCTCCTTTCAAAGGTATATTTAAAGTATGCAGCCTAATAGGGGAAACTGCAGTGCCTTTACGTTAAGCATAGGCACCCATCAGGTGAATCGTCACATAACAGACAACACCGTAATCAATACCGGTTCACGCGGGCACTATTGATCCCAATCAGGGCCGATCCGGATTAGGCTCGATCCGGATCAGGTGCTGCTCCACGCTCACTTTATTAGCGATCGTGTTCGATCGGCACCGAGACCATCGCGATATACTCATCGACATCTAGCTCCCTGATTGCGATTTGATTACGTTTGCGCCAAACTGGGTCCGGATTAGTTTGTACCGTATAGTAGCGATGACTGTTGATCGCGATCAAGAAAGTCGATCGGGATTGACTCTGATCGCGACGAAAAGTGCCCGTGTGACGCCGGTACAACAGATAATCTAGCTTCCTATTGGTTAACGGACGGCGCGCGGCCTGCTAGATAACGGCTCACTTTCTCTGTCATAAGGTTATTTTTTTGTGTGGCGCAGTGCATGTTTCTCTGTTTGTTTTCTTGCGCCGGATCGCATTTGTGTCCTTATTTTTGTGTGTTAACCGACCCCCTCCGCCCCAATCGACGAGGAAAAAAAACCTCCATTGGAAACCAGCACCTGTAAGGGTCATTCGTCCATTCGTTTGTTTTTTTTTCCACCAATCATTCACGTTAAGCCCACCCTAACAATCACGACAAGCGCGATCGAGAAGCTGTGTCATCGCACGTAAATGTTCGCAGCGGAAAGGAGACTCTGTAGCTGTGCATTTCAGACTGAAGAACAGTTGCCGACATACGAAGTGATGGAGTCTCAGCAGAATATTCAGCATATTGAGAACAACCCTTTTTTTATGCAACACAAAAATAGCCGAGAAAAAAAACGTTTATGAGCAACGAGAAGAATATTTAAAACTCAGCATTCAACAGTCCTTTACAGGATCGATAAGAAAGGCGCCTTACCTCACAAAGAACACTGTTCTTTGTCGAAACAATGTTCATCTTGCCAATGTTGTGCAGCCACTGCTTTTTGTGCATGGGATCACGCTTACCTTGCGGTATCATAAAATGTGCGTAACGATTTGTATGCTGGTTTTTGCAGTTAGAGGCGCAACAGCACGGCATAGCGGCAGCACGCAGCGCAAAAAACAAAGCACGCGCAACGTTCGCTGCGTGGAGCCGCGCAAAAAATGGCGCGAGCGAATAAGAAAAATACAATCAAAACGCAAGATCCACGCGTCTCTAAGGTCAACCGCGAAGGAGACCAATCGTCGCGCAGAAAAAGCGACGAGCAGGAAGACGCGAAAGGGGCGAGAAGGGAGAGAGGAGGACGCGCGCGTCGCGGCGAGTAAAATGAATGGCGGTACTCCGCCAACATCAAGTGGCTTTAGGGGCGATGATCTGCACATCAGCAGCAGCGGTCGTTGACATATTGTTACGGGTTCGCGCAACGCGCGACTATAGATTGCTGAGTCATAGGAGTATACATGTAATGTTTATTACATAACATGAAATATATCATTCATGTTGAATCATTACATGTTATAAAATCGGATAGCCAACACTGGAACCACAATTCGCGTTGATCCGGCATGTATTTTTCTGAAGAAATTTCTAGCACTGGCGTGGCTCTATGGCAGGGAAATATTTTTGCGAGAAGGGCGAGCCACGTTATTCATGTCATAACTTGTGAATCGCGTTATTCGTGTACTCATATCCTTCTCTGTCAATTTGGTACATACCAAGCTAAGGAAACAAGAATGAGTGCGTCCAGATGTAACTAGATAGATAGATAGATAGATAGATAGATAGATAGATAGATAGATAGATAGATAGATAGATAGATAGATAGATAGATAGATAGATAGATAGATAGATAGATAGATAGATAGATAGATAGATAGATAGATAGATAGATAGATAGATAGATAGATAGATAGATAGATAGATAGATAGATAGATAGATAGATAGATAGATAGATAGATAGAAATGGTCAAAGTGCCTTTAATTCGCTAAGAAATACATCGTAATTTTTAGGCCTCCAGGTTTGTTTCTTTCACTGCTGCTGACCACCCGGCAATCGGAGCTCTCAGTGGCAGTAGTGTTAATAGCGGCGGTGTCCTGGGACGCGTTGTGCAAGTATACAATTCATCCGATGCGTTTCTTCGCGTCACATGCCACATAGAAGAAAAAATGTTTATAGATTGCACGCTAGTATGTCGCTAACGAGCGCTTTACGCCAGCAAACAATTAGAATATGAAAGGTCATTGCAGTCCGTCCTCTACGTTTAGACGATGCGCCAGAAAAAATTCGCTGCCAGCGTTGTTTCTGCTGTACACCTGTTGGGTGATCCGGTAGTGCGGATACGATGAAACATTTACGGACAAGATAGAACTCCACGCGGGATTAGCGCCATCGTGTTGAGGCTTCTTAATTATGTGCTTGTAATCAGGTAGCAACCCGCTAGCTAGCCGGCAAGTACAGCAGCGACTCGCATCAATTACGAAGGCTACAAGCCACTGACAGCGAATCGCATAAAAGGCTGTGATGTGAAGCTCCAAAGCAACCCAAATAAGTTGTTTCGCAACGAAATATGCTTTGAGCGAGAGACATGAAGCTTTTGAGATACTGACAGACATGTCATTCAATGGAAACAAAGTAGGTCGCAGTGAAGAAGTTTCCAAGCAAACATTATAGTGCGTAGCCGTTTAATGGTATAATATACAGGATGATCAAAATTAGGCTTTATGGTCTTCTTGAAATTCAGTGCCGGGAGGTACGTGAAGAGCACCTTTTTAAATAATAAATGCATCCAGGGGGGCACAAATCTTTTATCTATTTATTATTTAAGATATTTTGAAGGCCCGAAGGCACTACAGAAAGCACTGGGCAAAACAATAATTACAAGTGTCGTTTAAAAAAATTTACAGGGCCATCTTGCACGGCGAGCTTGAAATCTTTTTCGCCCATTATGCAGGCGATGGAGGCGGGAAGGTGGTTATAGGCGCCGCTTGTCCTAGGAACCAACGATCCATTGCACAATCTGGTGCGACAGGACGGTAAGTCCACGTTATAGCGGTGATCGGTCCTCGGTGATGGAAACGAAGTGCCTGAAAGACAGCGTCCTTCAAATAGCTCCTATAATGATATATTTTGTGAAAAATCTTAAGGCGAGGCGATATGCGGCGGAACGAAAAGTGAGGCAAGTTTGGAGTGTTCTTCATGGATGTGACACTGGAATGACGTGAATAATTCGTTAAGATGAAATGCGCTGTGCGATTCTGAATGGCTTCGAGAGTTTGAATAAGAACCGCACGAGTTGTATCCCATATGGCGCATGCGTACTCTAATTTTTGCCTTACCAATGTTTTGTAGAGTGTTAGATTGATTGACGATAGGGCAGACGTAAATTTTCGACGTAGATAATCAAGCATGCAGTTAGCATTGTTACTCAAATATTCTACGTGCATATTCCATGAAAGATTGGAAGATATCTGCACACCAAAATACTTTTAACTCTCGACATATGGTAATGGAATGTTATTGAGGCAGTATGTACGCGAAGAGTGTGTAGTAGTTTGGCGTGAAACTGGCATGCTCTTAGATTTAGTTATATTAACTGTGATGAACCATTCTTACACCATTGGAATATTCCATCTAGATCGCAATCTTCTGGTAGTGTACGCAGTCATCTGCGAATAGTCGGATTTTGAGGAAGAAACCCAAGAAGGAGGATCATTATTATCAATTAAGAAAAGCAATGGGTCTAAATCGGACCCTTGTGGTACACCAGACGTTACAGCGGAATTAGGTGAACAAAAATTGTTGGCTGACACATACTGGCTACGGTTATAGAGAAATTCTTTAATCCATGCAAGTACGTTGGGGTCAATGTTGAGCTGATTAAGTTTCAAAACAAGTAGTTCATGTCAGACAGAGCCAGATGCTTTAGCGAAATCTAAGTATATGCAGTCAGTATCAAATTTAAGATCTGCGGTAATAAATAAGTCGTTAGTAAAAGACAGCAACTGCGTTCCGCACGAAAATGCTTTACGGAATACATGCTGACAAATACTAATGTACATCACCGAATTTATGCGCAGCAACCACCTTCCCAGCCTTCCAGTCAGATGGCAGTGTTAGCGCCTGTTCAAAAAGTTTCGACAATAATAAAGCAGAATAGACTTGCGTACACTTCAGCTTTCTTGACGAAATACAATCCGGACCGGCTTTCAAGTTGACAATCAGTCTTTCAGCACCAACTGCGTCAATGATGATGGAGTCCATTGGCAAGAAATTGGTTCCTGTTAAATGCGGGAATATCGTGCGGGTGCTCTTATGAATGTGTGCCGCAAATGCATCATTCAGAACATCGCAGCACTAACTATGTGCAACTGTGACTTCAGACTGGATTAATTGAATATGTCGCGTTTTAGTTCCGCTTATGATGCTCCAAAACTTACGCGGGTTAAGACCGAGCAGCGAAAAAAGTGTTTTAACAAAGAAGTATTTTTTTGGCTTTCGAAAGCGCAATACAGAATTCTCGATTCAATATATTATAGGATGACCAATGGCCACTTCTGGCTGATAATTTCGCGCGTAAGTATGGCCGCTTCTTTTTATTTCGCCTGCGTTTTAACGTGTTGTTAAACCATCAAGAACGAGGATTCGATGATATAACATTTAGAAATAATAATGTTCAATTGGCCTAGTTGGTACGACGTTGTAATTGAGATGGGCTGACCAAAATGCACAAAGGTGTAACTGAACAAGAGGACAGCACCACTACTCCTGTCCTCTTCTTCCGTTACTGGTTTGCGCATATCACCCAGCGCATGTACATTTCAACGATTCCATGAAACTTTTCTTTTAGGCACAAAGCGATCAATTACGTGTAGCAATTTGTTCTTATATTGTAATCAGTTCTGCCCAACTGATCGCTGCTGAAACCAGCAAAAAACAAGTCAACAAAACAGTGTTATTCTCTGTTCATCCATCAAAGTCCGCCTTGCTATAGTCTTGGATAACATTGACTTTTTACTTCACGGAAACCCCTGCTTTTGAAGTGAAGTGGATTATAGAGTGGTCGCTACTAGCCGGTAGATGAGTTGAAGGAGAAGCTAGGCCAGGTGTAGTGTTAAGTATTAGGTTAATATGTTAGCGGATGTGGCCTAATGCGAGGGGTGAAGTCAACGAGCTGGAGGTGGGTCCAGTTGTAGTCGTGACGAAAAGCAAAAAAAAGTTCCTTGCTTTCAGCTGAGCTATGCTTTAACGTAACCGAGTCTCTTTCTCACATGGTATCAGGAAAGTTGAAGTCGCCAAGGATGAAGAAGGGTAATTTTGGGTATCTAACGGACAGCTGATTGATAACATCGTGCAGGTCATTACAGAAGGATGACGATGCAGATGGTGACCGGTAGCAAACACAAAATATTATTACGCGAGAATCACTGAGCACGCGCACACACACCAGCTCATGGAAGATAGAACACGAATAACAGAAGCAAGGTTATCGGAAATCGCCAGCAGAACACCACCACCAGACCGGTAATCGCGGTCACATCGGTAAAACTTGTAGCACTTCGCAAATCACGTTGCTAATTATGAATGAAACCCACCAATCTAACTCAGATTCAATAATGAAATGTTAATCAGTAATGATCTATCTATCTATCTATCTATCTATCTATCTATCTATCTATCTATCTATCTATCTATCTATCTATCTATCTATCTATCTATCTATCTATCTATCTATCTATCTATCTATCTATCTATCTATCTATCTATCTATCTATCTATCTATCTATCTATCTATCTATCTATCTATCTATCTATCTATCTATCTATCTATCTATCTATCCAGTTTGGTATATTCCAGAATTGACAGAGAAGGACATGAGTGTTCGAACAACACGATTCACAAGTTATGACGTGAATAATGTGATTTTCCCATCTCGCAAAAAAATATCCTTTCCACAAAGCTACGCCAGTGCTTGAAGTTGCTTCAGAAAAACACTTGCTGGATCAACGTGAAATGTATTTCCACTGTTGGCTGTCGGACTTTGACATGTAATGATTCATCATGAATGATTTATTACATGTTATGTAATAAACATTACTGTATAGACCTGTGACAAAGAAATTTCTTGTCACGCGTTGCGTGACCCCGCGACAATATGCAAACGACCGCTACTGCTGGTGTGGAGATCATCGCACCCAAGCCTGCTCTTCATTTCTATAAAACTGACGCACTTGCTTTAAAGTGAGTGCCGACGTTACGTCGGACAATAATCTACCCTTTAATCGCGAATGAAGTCGGCGTACTAGGAAAGCCCTCGATATGCCTACAACATCTTAATGTGCTCAAAACTTTAATCGACGTCGTAACACTTGGCTCTAAAAAGAAAAGAAAAATCACAGCATATCCACGGAGTGAATGATGATGAGTGGGCGAAGCTGCGGAGGTTCATCGGTAAACCGTGAATCTTCCGTGAATTCTGCCCAGTACATCATCACCGACGTGAGATCGGGCGCGTTTATACTAAAGGTTCGATGAGTTATGACGACTTGCAGCTCACTTTAATTTTACATGTACGCTGTGAATTTTCATTGTTTAGAAAACCATTGCTTTAGAAAACACCTTGCGTCTTTCGTTAAGCAGCTGGCGTCTTTTTCGTTTTGCTTTAGAAACATCTGGCGTTCTTTCGTTTTGTTTTTACAAAACATCTGGCGTCTTTCGTTGGTTTATTTCATCAATCAACGGCGTTTTGAACAAAATTTTTATTGTTTAATCACGCACAGGAGAAATCTCACCAGGCACTACCTTGGAGGTAAGCAATGGCTGCTAATGGGAATGAGAGACAGAAGAAGTCGGCTTTTAGCTAACACTTACACTTCTACAGAGACAGCAGAATTCGGCTTTTAGTTAACGCGCACGCTGCGAATTTTGTATTGTTCAACAACGCACAGGAGAAATCTCCCACCGGCACCACCTTGGAGGTCAAAGGGTAAGACTTGTTACTCACTACTACGAGCACGACGAGGGACGAACGGGTGCCGCCTTAAGGAGCTTCGCCCCTAAAAAAGAAAGAAAGCGGCGAAAGCAGCTCCCGGTGATTGTCTCGCATCACATCGATTTCCTCGAAGCGTGGGATCTACCGGAGTTTTCATGACACAGTGACGCCACTAGTGACATGCATATCATCGCACTGTATCGTACACTTCGTTGCGATGAAATTGACATCGCTTTAAGTGCCGACGTTGAAGCAAAACGAGAAATCCGGCACAGGCTGCTACTAGCCGACTGCTTCACATAAATTCGGTTCCCACAGTGTGTTGGATGTGGCAAAATTTTCCCAAGGAGGTTTAACAAATAATTCTCTTGTTTTTTCCACACACTTGCTCGCATAGGGCGCCTTTGGAAAAGCAGAATAGTGAATACTGATAGTATGGGCGAGGAGTGGGCAAAACGAACTGTCGATGGAGCCAAATATTCAAGGACACACCTGCCTCGAGTGAGCATGAAAAGCCTCCGTGATCGATCTGGTTGTATTTCAGAGTTTCGCTTACTATCCAAATAGCTTTACTTGCAACCTACGCAATAATATTACGCCCTAAAATAAAAGAAGTGTACTTTGTATCCTTTAAAGGGGCCCTGCAACACTTTTCGAGCATGCTCAAAAAGCGCTGCCGATCGGTAGTCGAGGCTGCCGAGAACACGCGAGCCAAATATTATAGCGATGCGCACGGCCCGGAATTTACAATAAATTCTCAAAGTCAGCTGAAAATCGCTCCCTCTTCTCTCGACAAATGATGTATTAGTCCGCAAAATATGACGCGATTGTCGGAAGTTTCACCATTGGCTGATGTTATAATCACGATAACACCCTCATTATTACTTTCGTTGTTAATTTTGAGTTCAATAAGTAGATAATATGTATGTTTATATTATGTTATCGCGTTAAAAACACCGAACAAACATTAATATTAGCACTTCCGGTCTCACCGACAGCTCGTCTGCTCGTAGTTGCGTGGTTCCGTTTTCTTCGCCATGCGCAGTGCCGAAAACGTGAATATTTCTGTGCTTTTGACCATCGCCGGTTGCCGTTGAGAGTGGCAGCCGTTCGAGTGTTGCCTCGTCAGCTGGGAACTGCATCGTCGGCACGTTCTCACGACCGACCGAGGCAGCCGTGCAGCATGTCTCCGATAACAATGCTGGCGTCCCGGTAATGGCGGCGCTTCGGGGTCGTCTGCCAGTGCCGTCTTACGAGGCGGTGTATCGGAGTATGGGCCGAAACCGATCTCAGCTGTCATTCGTTCCAAACGAGCGCGCAGGTTTGCTTCCATGGTTGGCAAAGCGATGAAAAACACTACGGCGTTCGAGGTGCACACCCAACATTACCAAACCGACGCGCAGTTTTCAAGCACGCGCGATACACAGTGCGATCGACTCCGCTCGACGAGAACGACGCAAGCCGACCGGAAGTGGCGGCACAGACCACGTGGTTGCGCCCAGACGTCAGAGAGAAAAAAATGAAGAAAAAATTTCCGCCGGCGCTCTTGGGCGGAGCCTCGCTCGTCTGCGCTCCCTCCCTCGACTCGCTGCCTAGCTCTCCGCGCGCTCGCGGCGTTGAGTTGAGGGAGAAAGCTGCGGAACGTGATCTCTACAATTTGGTAACACCACTTAGACTTGACGGATTCGAAAAATTTTTGCGGCATATGACTCGTGAAGAGTCCTACGTCAATAATGAGACTATTCCAATATAACTAAGAGAGGTGTTGCAGGGCCCCTTTAAGCAATCATCTAGAACACAAAGAGAGAGAATTCTTTATTGAAAGGCAGAGAATTTAGCTGGCGTTACATGTCGCTGACTTGGTATTCTGCGTGGGGAAGGTGATTGGGGATCGAAAGACAGGCAGAGGAGGCGGAGAAAAAGAAAGTGAAAAGAAAATCTTAAAATAGGATAAATAAATAATCTGCGCAGTTGGCACTAGTGGCGCAAGGCTAGAAGCAACAGTGGAGCTAGTGTACGGCCTAGCTTCCTTTAAGTTCCCCCTAGTAATGGCAAGCTTTCGCTAAAGAGGCTACTTTTTACTAGTAGTACC
>NC_051183.1:121704005-121819005 GCF_013339695.2 Rhipicephalus sanguineus | reverse complement strand
GGCTCGCGAAGCCGAAGCGAAACGGGTGAGTTGACATCGCATTCTCAAACTTCAAGCTGCAATCCTTGCAGCAAGAGCCATTAACTTTATACTTCACGGACCACACGGCCGTTATACTCAAGGGAAAACGTTCACCGGAGCTTGAAGTCATATATATATATATATATATATATATATATATATATATATATATATATATATATATATATATATATATATATATATAAAGGCGTTTATTGACGGCACCAGTCAACGAAGCGCAGCGGCGACAGTCAAGACAGAGCGCGGACTCTGTGCGCGAGGGGCGTGTTGTCAGAGCAGAGTTAAAGGGGACCATCCACTAGAAAGCGCTCGAGAGGGCGACCCATTACAGACTTCGAACGCTTCGCTACAATTATCCCGGGTACGAAAAGGGAGCCGCATGGCGACCTAACTGCTTGTCACTATGAGCGGGTCGTGGTAAGGCTTCAGGCTCTCCACGTTGACAATGTCACGCCCTCGACGGCGCATGTCCGAAGAAGGTTCAATGGGTTCGATCGGTCTTTGACCGGGGATGTGCGTTCGACGACACGGTAGGGGCCGTCGTACTTGGGCAGCAGTTTGGAAGAGAGGCCAGTTGCAGTGGTAGGGACCGAGAGCCATAGGAGCGCTCCAGGGAGGAACGTGGGCGCAGAAGTGGTGGTGTCACCGCGAATGCTCTTCTGCCGTAGTAAATGTCTTCGCAAGCTCCCGACACTCCTCAGCAAGTCTGGCTGTGGCAGAAATAGGCGCACATTCAGACGGATCCGGCTTGTACGGAAGGATTGTGTCGATTGTGTGCGACGGGTACCTGCCGTACAATAACAAAAAGGGTGAGAAACCAGTAGTGCTCTGAGGGGCGGTATTATAGGCGTAGGTGACGAAAGGCAGAATGACATCCCAATTGGTGTTATCGGCGGCGACGTACATCGAGAGCATGTCGCCGAGCGTGCGGTTAAAGCGTTTGGTGAGCCCATTCGTCTGCGGGTGGTAAGGTGGTCAACAGCGACGTTGACCCAGCGGTTATCAGCCTACGTTAGAGGAACTGGTCTATACAAGTCTATGCCCACGCGCCCAAACGGCCGGTCAGGGCAAGGTAGAGGTTGCAGACCTGCCGGCCACAGGGGCGTTGAAGTTTTGCGACGCTGACAATCGATGATGGAGCGAACGAACTTCGGCGCATAGCGGTACATCCCTCGCCAAAAGTACCGTAGGCGAATGCCGTGATAGGTTTTCGATACCCCAGGGTGTGCACACTGCGGATCAGAGTGGAACGACTCGCAAATGTCAGAACGCAGGTTGCGGGGTATTACGAGTAGCCACTGGCGGCCGTCGCCGTAATTGCGTCGGTGGAGGAGGCCGTCGCGAATGTGAAATGGTGGGCTTGACGGCGCAACGCGCAAGTGTATGGCGTTGCCGATGGATCAGTCAGCAAGTCTATCAATGAGGCAATCCAGTGATCCTTGCGCTGTTCAGTAGCGATGGTGTGAATGTCGATAGAAGAAACGGTATTGTGAGACGCTGAGCTATGGGTATTTTTCGTCAGGCAAGGGGGAGCGCGAGAGTGTATAGGCGTCAGCATGCTGACATCTGTTGCGGTACAGCACGCGGATATCGTAGTCCTGTAGGCGAAGTGCCAAGCGGGCGAGGCGGCCTGAGGGATCCTTCAATGACGACAACCAGCATAGTGAATGATGGTCGGTGATGACATCAAATGGGCGACCATACAAATAGGGTCGGAATTTCGTAAGGGCCCAGATGATTTTCAGGCATTCCTTTTTGGTGACGGTGTAATTGGTCTCGGCTTTAGTAAGCGTACGACTGGCATATGCCACGACATATTCAGGGAACCCTGGTTTGCCCTGCGCAAGGACAGCGCCAAGGCCAACACCGCTAGCGTCTGTGTGTACCTCTGCAGGAGCCGTAGGGTCGTAGTGGCGTAGTATGGGAGGCGATGTCAACAAACGACGGAGCTTTTCGAAAGCGTCGTCACACTCTGACGACCATGAATGGATGGGCCCGTTACTTCCGACGAGCTTCGTCAGTGGCGATATGATAGTCGCGAAATTGTGAATGAAGCGCCGAAAGTAGGAACATGGTCCTACGAAACTTCGTAGTTTTTGACGGACGTAGGTTTGGAGAACTCGGTCACGGCTCGAAGTTTGGCTGGATAGGGGAGAATTCCGTCCTTGGACACGGCGTAGCCGAGGATTGTTAGCTGCCGGGCTGCTAATTGGCACTTCTTTAGATTCGGTTGCAGACCGGTGTCGTTGAAACGCTCAAAACATGCCGTAGGCGTTGAAGATGGGTGGGGAAGTCCGGAGCAAAAACGACGACGTCGTCGAGGTAGCACAAGCACGTGTGCCATTTCAGGTTGCGCAAAACGATATCCATCATGCGCTCAAAGGTGGCGGGCGCATTACACAGCCCAAACGGTATGACGTTGAATTCGTACAGGCCGTCGGGAGTGACAAAGGTGGTCTTCGGTCGAGCGTCATCAGCTATAGGTACTTGCTAATAGCCTGAACGCAAATCGAGGAATTAAAAGAATTCGGCGCCTTGCAGGCTATCAATCGCTTCGTCTATTCGGGGCAGTAGATACACGTCCTTACGAGTGATCTTGTTGCGTCGCCTGTAGTCCACACAGAACCGCACAGAACCGTCCTTCTTCCCAACAAGAACGCCAGGAGACGCCCGGCGGCTGTTAGAGGGTCGAATAACATCGCGTCGAAGCATGTCGTCGACTTGCTCGGTGACTGCACGGCGTTCTGTGGGAGATACGCGATATGGACGTTGCCGCAGTGGCAGGTGCGCGCCAGTGTCGATGCCGTGCATAACGGTTGACGTGCGGCCGAGAGAAGCTTGAGCGACATCGAAAGAAGAGCGCAATTCTTCCAAGAGGTCCAGAAGCTGAGAACGCTGGACCTGCGTAAGGTTGCCAGCAATGGAAGAAGCAAATACATCACCGGGCGATGAATCAGACGTGGAAACAGCACTGAGCGTACTGGAAATTGGGCAGTGCGTGTCATCTGGTTCGTCCATAACTCTTGCGTCTTCGAGGGGTTCCACGCTGCCGAGACATTCTCATCGCACCAACGTAACACTGTACGGAGATGACTTGATAACAAAAATTGACGTGCTGCCTTGAGTGACTTGCACGGTCGCGAAAGGCACCAGCAAGCCTTTCCTCGTGCAAACACGGTCACATGGCGAGATGAGTACAACGGTGTCGGTGAGACTGGCGCAGTAGACGGACACCACCGTTGACGAGTTTGCAGGCACTTTGGTGTCGTCTTTGACGAGTACCTTGCTCACAGACGATGGACTGTCAGCCGGCGTCAAATCAGAGAATGGTGAGAGGTATATTTCGGCTGGTGCGCAGTGAATCACGGTGTCGTGATGGGAGAGAAAATCCCATCCTAGGATGAAGTCGTGAGAGCATGCAGAAATTATGGTCAATTCGACGGCGTAAGAGCATCCTTAATCATGACGCGGGCTGTGCACAGCGCTGTAGGGTGAATACTTTGGGCGCTGGCTGTACGGAGGCAGAGCCCGGAAAGTGGCGTCGTCACTTTTCGCAGTAATCGGCTAAGTTTGGCGTCAATAACGGATACGGCGGCTCCAGTGTCGATAAGGGCAGATGCGCGAACACCGTTCACAAACACGTCTAACACGTTCGATGGGCTTTGCTGAGAGCTTTCGCAGTTCGATAGCGTCGCAGCCCTTGCCTCGTGGACTGCGACGACTAGTTTTCCTGGTCACGTTGGAGCGGACGTGGCCGCATCGGTTGCAGTGAGCGGCGTCGTGGTGACGGTTAACGGCAGGTAGATGGAGCTGGGCGAGACGGCTGTGACATAGGCGACGGTGAGTCGTAATAGGGGCCGCTTGACTGACTGGCTGCACGCGTCAAGGCGCGTGCAGCCGCGCGAACGCGATTGCAATAGTGGGTGACGTGACCGGCGCAGTCGCACGCAACCCAGATGGGGCGGTTGACAGACGTGCGCCATCGGTTCGTCGCGGTAGGTCCAATCCGTGGCGGATGACGTGGTGGACGCGACGGCTGCTGATATGACTGCATGGTGGGCTGTAGTCGTGGCCTATGGATGACCTCGGCGTACGCAGCCGGCACACTCGCTTTGAAGGCCTGGGGTCTGGCGACGCCTTCAGCGTAAGTAAGTGGGGCAGTCACAGGGTTCGCTTTTGGTGGGCTGGTTACAACTTGCGCGTAACTGAGCGGCGCACGCGCCGGAGGGGGCTGGTTGTATTCCGGGATGACCTCCGCGATTTACTACTGAATAGCTCTGTGTAACAGAGGCATCAGTGTGGTCTACGGCAGTTCAACTTTCTGCGGGTGAGGGAAGGGCACTAGAGAGAACTAGTGGGCAATCTCCTCGCACACGAATGAGTTAATCTTGGCAAGGGTCGCGGAGTGATCAGAAATGGCCGTCAAGCCAGGGAGATTTGCGTCGCGTGATGAAAGTCGATGGCTCAGCAACCGCTGCCGGCGCAGCTCCTCGTAGCTTTGGTAAAGCGTGATCACCTCTGCCACAGTACGAGGGCTTTCAGCGAGCAGCATGGTGAAGGCATCATCGTTGGTGCCTTTCATAACATTGATGATCTTGTCAGACTCAAACATGGTTGCGTCGGCTTCTTGCACAAGCGGGGGATGTTTTCGATGTAGTTCGAAAAGACTCACCGGTCTGCTGAGCTCATTCACGTAAACGCTGTTCGGCTTGCAGTTTACGAACGGCAGGGCGGGCAAAGTGTTCGATGATGGCAGTCTTGAAATGAGACCATGTGGGAACATCGGTTGCGCACGGTTGGTGTACCACAGGCTTGCCACACCGGCGAGGTAGAAAGGCAGGTTGCTCAGTTTCCCTGCCTCGTACCATTTATTGAGCATGCTCACGCGGTCGTAAATCACGAGCCAGTCCTCCACGTCAGTGCCATCCGCGCCGGTGAAGACAGGAGGGTCGCGGATGCGGGGTACACCGGTGCATGCTGTCGTTGCAGGGGAAGGCGTTTGCTGGGCGGCGTCTTGAGGCATGGTAGATGACACGGTACGGGATCGAAGCGCCAGGGGCATAGAACGGGGACCGAATCTGTTTTACGGTGCAGCACTCTGCACCAAATTTTAAAGTCGTTTATTGTCTGCACTAGGCGACGATGGGCACAACGGCGACAGTCAAGAGGGAGCGCGGAATCTCAACACGAGGGCCATATATATATATATATATATATATATATATATATATATATATATATATATATATATTGCTGCCTGCTTGCGGTTAGTCTTCGTGCATGTTGTGTTTCTATCGTATACGGCTAAGTAGGAACTGCGGCAGTTACGCCCAGCGCGAGCAAGAGCTAGTCAGGAGGCAAACCAACTCCTTTTCTTCTGACCGCGAGCAATGCCTTGTATTGTTCGAAAAATGAGGGCATCAATGAATAAATGAATGTATGCGTATATGTGTAGGGTGCACCGATGCAACGCTGTCTCCTGTTTTAAATGAAAGCTGAAGTAATTTTAGGATGCCGGAAAACTTGGTGGTTCAGTTGTCGACGATATCGTAATTTTTTCTCCACTTGTTGCAGCAGGAGCATTAAAAATGTTGCCGGACGCTTGAGCTTATCCTCAAGAGCTAACGCGATAGCGTAATAGGGCCCCGTTCGTAGCGCCTCTTCAATCGGTAGCCTCGCTTTGCTTTTCGGTGGACGCGTAAACCGTGCCGCAAGGAAAGCAACGTCTGTACGCATAACATTAGCCATCGCAAATTATCCGATAATGCCTACTGCGAGAACAGTTGCGAAGTGCGCATTACGCCATACATCTTCCTTCTGCGACTCTGCGAAGTACCTACTACGCGTCCGAAAAGGAATACGTGAACCTACGCTGCTGCTCTCTTTGTCGATGCTTTTGCTGCTGTTGATGGTAAAATGTGGCTCAGTGCTTTGTAATGGTAGAGCCTTTAATTCCCTCACTCGTGTAATCGAAATATCTTCACACCTGACGCGATTCTACGCTTCTGCCACGCAACATTCCGAGTCACATTTCATGACATTTGTATAGGCTTTTTTTGAGGTCGAGCTCCAGGCAATGACGTGGCTCAGTGGTAGAGCACCTGCTTGCTGTGCAGACGGTCGGGGTTCGTTTCCCAATCAAACCGATGTTTTATTAGGTATTTATTAATTATATCGGTCGCAAATTTTCGCTGACGGACAAGGCTGATTTTTCGCTCACAACCAACGACGGCGACACATGAATTTCTGAAAAACGACCACTTTAACGCTAATGGGCTAATAAGCGAAACAAAACTTTATCTAGCTCCGCCCACGCGAACGCGCCAAGATTGTGGGCGTGGAAACAATCTGCGTCATCCTCAGTACCTTTGGCGGAGCCACGCTGCCCTCTGATGGAAGGTTCCGCCCGCCCACTGATGGGAACTAACTGCGAGAGCGCTGTTTATCCATCCGATGTTCATGTATAATTTGCCATAACTACGCGCAGCCGAGCGGAATGTCATGATCAGAATAATTTTATTTTATAGTCAGATTGCTAAAAATACAGATTTTGAGGGTGCCGTGAGCTAAAAGCGACAAAACGACATGACGAGGCCACGGTCCCTGGAACTGGGCACCAACAGAAATCAACATGAACACGGAACAGCATTAAACATAATATCGTCCTTTTAGCCCCACAAATACGAAGAAAAGCAAAAAGAGAAGAATCAAATGTTACATAAAAAATACACATTTTTTTACATAACGTAATGCAATTGTACATGAGAAACGCGGCTTAACATAAAATGTAACAATATGTTCCTGCAATGCAACACATACAATGCAAACTTGCTGTAGAATATGTCTTGTATTAATACGCACAAAAAATACAACTTAATAATGGATAAAATGAATGTAAACACTCATAACGGCAAAAAATGAAATGCTTGTAAGCTTTCTTTTCGTGAGCAAGAGCAACGCACACGCTAATAAGAATTGTTTAAATGGCATCGCAATAAGTAGCATGACATCTGTTTACCAGAGTTAGTTCGTGTGCGCGGAAGTTCCCATTCTTCTGTAAGACGAGTCATGCGTAGCTTTTTATTTTTTTAGACAATAAAGGTTGCGTAAGAAATTGTTTTTTGGGAAACCAGCATGATAGCGTTTAGATAGCGTCTCTTGGTTTAGTAATGGAAGCGGAACTAAGTTCAATTGAAGAAAGAATGGTTCGGTGTGACTGTTGTGTAACGCGTTCATCATAGTACGGATCGCTTTTTTCTGGATTATGTGAAGATTTTTGATGTGCGCCAGCGTCGTAGTAGCCCACACTAAGCAGCAACACTTTATATGCGATGCAAATAGACTGTTATAGATAAGCAGATTGATATATTTTACCAAGTAGTATTTGCATTTATTGAGTGTACGGCACTGCCGTGAAATTTTACCTGTCAATAGCTCAGTGTGCTTATTCCAGGATATGCGTTCCTCAAACATAATACTAATAATATCTGCGGTTTAAGGTCCCCAAACCACCATATGATTATGAGGGACGCCGTAGTGGAGGGCTCCAGAAATTTCGATCACCTGGGGTTCTTTGACGCGCACCTAAATCTAGGTACACGGGCCTCAAACATTTTCTCCTCCATCGAAAATGCAGCCGCCGCGGTCGGAATACGATTAACTGTAGAAAACAGCGCTAAAAGAGGGCACGAAGAAAGGACACAAACCACGGCGCTGCGGTTTGTGTCCTTTCTTCGTCCCGTCTTTTGGTGCTGTTTTCTACAGTTATTCATGCACCAAGCAGCCCAAATGCGTACCTTATTGTGGTATTCGGTCCCGCGAGCTTCGGGTCAGCAGTCGAGCGCCATAACCACTAGACCACCGTGGCGGCGCTGCGTTCCTCAAACAAAAGGCCTGGACTCTTTGCAGAATGCACTATTTCAATAGATTAATTGGCATAGTATAAACCAGTGTGAGCGTCCATCCTGCGGTTTTTGGGTCTGAACAAAACAGCCTTTGTTTTAACAACAGTTGTTTTAAGAGAATTGTCAGCAGTCCATGATGATAGAATTGCTAATGCGTGATTGGCATCTTTTATTATATCTGCAGCATCGCATGCGGTGAAAAGTAGCGTAGTGTCGTCTTTGTATATTAAAAATCTTGCGGAGTTATCGGTTTTTACTATGCCATAATATACCGGCAGAAAAAAAAAGGATCCCGAGAATGCTGCCCTGCGGAACACCGGCACTTAACGCCTTAAAATCTGAGGTACGATGATTAACGTATGGCTGTTGTTGGCTATGTTTCAGGTTGAAATTGAGAAGCTCTAGAAACACCCCAAAAAACATATTTACTCAACTTTTTCAGCAAAGTAGAATGATTTATGTTACTACAAGCCTTCGGATAGTCTACGAATACGCCTAATGTACACATTTCGTGCTCTGACGACTCATGATTTTTTTTCTGTGACAAGAGAGCGTCTTCAGTAGGAAATTCTTTTCTGACCCCGAACTGCCTGTCTGTTATAATCTGATTTTGTCAATAAAAGTAATCATTCTATTATATATTACCTTTTCCAAGCCTTCAGAAATAACTGGCAGAAGTGATATTGGCCTATAACTGGAGAGCTCATTAGCGTCGTCACCTTTGTGTAAAACAATTACTTTCGCCTTCTGTAATTCCTCTGGGAAATGTCCATGCGAGGAAACAAGGTTAGAAACGCCTTCTAAAATGGGAGGTACTATGTCCAAGACTTTACCCGCCGTATCTGGAAGCCATTGGCGTCAGAAGAGTTACTGTTTTTAAGCGACGTAAAGGCATGAATTATTTAATTTGCACCACCTGGGGCAAGACGTGCACTATCTTTTAGTAGGACTGCCAGGTACTGCAGACAATGTGAGCTGCGGCTGTTAGCGCTTGGCAGAGAGGTAAAATAATGATTAAATGTGTTTGCTAAATGGACTCCAGCAACCGTTTGTCTCCTTGCAATGATTTCTGAGAGATCCGCATTTCCCACGGCAATGCGACCTAGCACTTCATCAAGACTTTTGTATGCAAGACCTGGTTTCTCATTATACTCACGTCGAACAGTTTTCGTAAACATCACCATCTTTCATATCGCAAAAGATTATTCACTTTGTTTCTATGCGCCTTAAAAATTTTAAACGCCTTTTCACTTTTGTCATTCAAGAACACATTATAAAGCTTATTTTTCGAGCCTATTTCTCTTAAAGGGGCCCTGCAACACTTTTCGAGCATGCTCAAAAAGCGCTGCCGATCGGTAGTCGAGGCTCCCGAGAACACGCGAGCCAAATATTATAGCGATGCGGACGGCCTGGAATTTACAATAAATTCTCAAAGTCAGCTGAAAATCGCTCCCTCTTCTCTCGACAAATGATGTATTAGTCCGCAAAATATGACGCGATTGTCGGCAGTTCCACCATTGGCTAATGTTATAATCACGATAACACCCTCATTATTACTTTCGTTGTTAATTTTGAGTTCAATAAGTAGATAATATGTACGTTTATATTATGTTATCGCGTTAAAAACACCGAACAAACATTAATATTAGCACTTCCGGTCTCACTGACAGCTCGTCTGCTCGTAGTTGCGTGGTTCCGTTTTCTTCGCCATGCGCAGTGCCGAAAACGTGAATATTTCTGTGCTTTTGACCATCGCCGGTTGCCGTTGAGAGTGGCAGCCGTTCGAGTGTTGCCTCGTCAGCTGAGAACTGCATCGTCGGCACGTTCTCACGACCGACCGAGGCACGGGCGCAGCGTGTCTCCGATAACAGTGCTGGCGTCCGGTAATGGCGGCGCTTCGGGGTCGTCTACCAGTGCCGTCTTACGAGGCGGTGTATCGGAGTATGGGCCGAAACCGATCTCAGCTGTCATTCGTTCCAAACGAGCGCGCACGTTTGCTTCCATGGTTGGCAGAGCGATGAAAACACTACGGCGTTCGAGGTGCACACCCAACATTACCAAACCGACGCGCAGTTTTCAAGCACGCGCGATACACAGCGCGATCGACTCCGCTCGACGAGAACGACGCAAGCCGACCGGAAGTGGCGGCACAGACCACGTGGTTGCACCGAGACGCCAGAGAGAAAAAAAATGAAAAAAATGCCGCCGGCGCTGACGTCGCCTCCTCGCACCTCCGCCCTCCCTCCCTCCCCTCACGCCGCGCGCAGCTTTCCGCGCGCTCGCTGCGTTGAGTTGAGAGAGAAAGCTGCGGAACGTGATCTCTATAATTTGGTAACACCACTTAGACTTGACGGATTCGAAAAATTTTTTGCGGCATATGACTCGTGAAGAGTCACACGTCAATAATGAGACTATTCCAATATAACTAAGAAAGGTGTTGCAGGGCCCCTTTAAGCATTGTTTTGTGATCCATGGTTCCTTGCATTTACGGGAAGGCTGAACTTTTTTAAGTGGAAATGACCTATGGTAATTATCTCTGAATTTATTTATAAATAATTTGTGTGCTACTCGAGCGCATTCTGCACGTATAGCATCTGACTAATTGATCATAATTAGTTCGTTACGAAAAGTGGCTAGCGTAGAAGAACTTATATACCTGATAGTTCTAACTTGCTGCTTAGTATGTATTGGATTATACTAGTAACAATCGGCTCTTGTACCTTCAACCGTGATCTCCATGACTAGCTCCGGCTGTGCGCGTTGCCGGAACCGATGGCGAGGGCCACACTTTAACAATGCTACTGTCGCCGATGATGCGGTACACCGAAGATGACGTCACCGTGTTCCTTCAGCATCTCACGAGGCCCTGCGCCTGCAGCCCCTGTTTTCATGAAAAAAAACTGCTATTTGCGCTTACTTTTGAGAATTCTCACATCGGATTTAGAGTTCCGCAGGTATCAAACTGTCATTACGCACTCCAAGGTCATTTTTTTAAAAGGTATCAGCTTCCCATTTCATCGTGCGGCCGCCATATTCTGTCGCACCGCAGGACGCGGACATGCCTACGCGCGTTATATTGTCGCGTTGTGTGGTGTTCCCAGTTTAACGCGGGCCTACACGCTCATACACTATATGGCGGCGCCTGTCCCCACCCTGTAAGAAGGAAGAGTGGAATCTAGCCACTCTATGTATGTGGCCTTAGGTGCGCCCTCATCCGAGCGCTGAGTCCGCGTTGGAGTGACGGCGTAACAGACGACGTGACAAAAAGGATAATTTTGGGGTTTCACTCCATGGCCATACCATTCTTGCACAGAGCAAGTCGCTCGTGAATTTCCGCGCGCGGTGGTCAGCTTGCTCTTAGCTGTACAACAGCTTAGGCGCTGCGGACGATGGTAATTTTTTGTGTTCACATTCATTTTTTCGATTTAATGTCTTTCTTTCCTACCTTCCTTGCGAAAAAGTAGGCAAGATCTTTCCAATATACGGCGTCATTCAACAATCTGCATCCTTCCTGTTCGTTCCGCAGAAATTCCGGTAAGGACGCCGGCGTCGGTGTCGGCGTCGTTGGTTGCGAGCGAAAAATCACCATCTTGTCCGTGAACGAAAAATCGGGAAAGATGCAGATAAAATAAATAATAAAAATCTTGGGTTCGAGTGAGAATCGAACCCCGGCCGTCTGCGTGGCAAGCAGCTGTTCCATAAAAGAGCCACTCCATTTTTTTCTTTATTACCGGTTTATTAACGCCGCATGTTCATCAGTAACAGACACCATTTAGAGTAATACACAATAGAGCCACTCAGGCCCGTAGCGAGGAATTTTTTTCGGAGGGGCCCACTTGCTGAAAACCCTGAATTTTTGAGGAAAATACTTTTTCATTATTTATTTTTGGCAAAAACACCTACTTCACCAAAATTTCGGGGGGGGGGGGGGTGAGGCCTAGCCCCCCCTGGCTACAGGCCTGGAACCACTCCATTGCCTGGAACTGCACTGAAGTTCACTTTATTGCTTCACAAACATACGCGTCCTGTACATAGGAGTCACAGTACGAGATGTAATATCGCAGCAAAACGGGGTACAAGCGTATATTGCCATCGGGCGTCACGCCATGCGAATTGCTTGGTGGTTTTAAGCCGGCTACTCATTACAAAAGGCACACACAATACTGCGCGTATTCCCTACCGACACGCAGTGGGTGCAGCGCAACTCCGAAAGAATATCACGCGTGTAACTGGTGCTGGTTTAAAGCATGCCACCCGTTACAAAGGGCACTTTAGTGCGCCCATTCTCATACACACACGTAGTGGGTACACTGTTATAAAAGTGCTCTCAGAGAGGGCGGGAAGCTTTACCTTTATAATAGGTATGTCATGTGTATGTTTGTGTGTGAGACTGGGTGACTGAATATAATCACAAGCGAAACAGAGCGCGATGAAGATCGTGCCGTATATCGCTATCGCGATCAACTCTTGAAGGCGAAGCTTGAGCGTCGCCCAATTTTTTCGGCTGCGAATACTATACATAAAGTTAATGCTTATAATGTTACGACCACCACTATAACTACTACTATTTCCTCTACTACTACTATTACTACTACTACTACTGCTACTACTACTACTACTACTACTACTACTACTACTACTACTACTACTACTACTACTACTACTACTACTACTACTACTACTACTAATACAATGTATTTAACATCCATCTTCAGATGATACCCAGTTTCCAACAGCAAAATGGGTTCCATGGAACAGCACCGAGGTGTTACTTTTTGCATCCAGCGACTATATCTGTGGTTTGTTTCGCGTCGATCTGTTCACCAATGGTAAGAATACTGAGCAACATCTTATTATTGCGGAAACAGCGATTGGAAAATGTAGAAAAAGTATACATCACCGGTCAACATCTTAAATGTACAATTGTTTCAAACCATGATCTGTGTATGACAGCACATTTTTACGTGGCTATCAAAAAGCCTGCAGTATTACACGTATATACAAAAAAAAAACTTTATTTAGGTCCTGAGCGAATCCACCCTCGTTTTCTAGGGAGAGACTCGCGGTCCGCTCCTACGTAGAGACGGGGATGCCGAGCCTCACCACCGCGTCGTGGGCCTTCTGGACAGCCTTGAGTTGCTGTAGTAGGACCGAGCTCTTTATCATAGAGCAGCATTACAAACCTTAAAATATATAGAGTCGTCGCTGGTTAATATGTTTAGTTGTTTGTCGTGTTTATTGTCATTGCATTCTCAAAGGCCGTTAGATGAGCGTACTGCACTCCATAAGACGTGAGATGATACAATTTTAGAACAGCGTGATTTTTGAAGAGTGAAGCCAGGGCATGTACCACGTACCAGAGCAAAGACAGTTCTAAGGACAAGTACACAATATCATTCTCGACGCAAGAAGCAAATAATCCTTTTAAAATACGGTGTTTTCCACACGGAAAACATCAAATCGGAATGAAACGAACGGCACACCGCATAGCATATTAACACCGTATATTAACACGCAATCTTTGCAGCATGTCTCTCCGCCAGTGGCTAAATAGGCTTTTTGGAGAAGAGGATGTTTGCTCAATACGTTTTACAACTGAGTGGCCGCATTTGCGGCCCTTAAACGATAGCGGGGGACACTTGTCATAAGCTGGAATAAATTAATCAAAAGGCATAATGTATTTACACACACACGTGTTGTCAATAAACGGGGAGGCATGCAATGTGCTCAAATACATTTACGAATACAGTAAAAGCTGGTTAATTCGAGTTTCATGGGACCGGAAGAAATGTCCGACGATATAAGCGAATGTCGAATTATCGAAAGTATCAAGAAAACAATAAGCCAATGTATGTTACATCAATACCCTTTAATTTACTTCATGAACACGTAAATCCATCACTTTGCATAAGAGCGGTGTAGAAACCGTAATTCTCGTCATCCTGTGACTTCGTTCGCTATGTGACCACGGCGGAAGGCTCCTGCATTTATTAGCCCGAAACGGGCTCTGCACCTCTTCGTTATTACTGCCCACCTACACCACCACGCGCACGTGACGATAGATCTTTCGTAGGAAAAATGGCCGGCAACTGATCGTCCGTCCATCGCGAGGTGGGAAGCGATTTTGATGCCCGCATGGGGACCGCGGCTGACAGCTCTTCATCTTGAACAGCTTCTGCCATGTCTGAGTTTTGTGACATTACGCGTACATTGCGTCAAGTCAAAACGAATCTGTTGAGTGTCGGAACTGCATATCGAGAAAGCATGGTTACCTGATGAAGATAGCGGTGCCGACAGCGGTTGCCTCGTTTCAATTGTCAGCGAACATTTTAGCGAACGCTGATTCTCTCTTCGGCATCGCGTATTTGCAGGGCTTCGCGCTCGACGCTGCAAGGATTGTCCAAATTAGTCGGGTTGAGGACAAATATGACCCAATTAACGAAGGTTTGATTGACTGAAACAGCTTCATGACATCAAATAATGCGTATGGTCCCCGGCCCGGAGAACACGTCCAAATTATCCGATTTTCTGAATTAATGAGGGTTGAATTAACGAGCTCTTACTGTGTACATATATCTAAACGCGTCGTTTTATCTGAACTGAGAAGAATTTCCGATATCCAGGAGTCATCAGGTTGAAGTTTAATGAATTAGGAAGCAACAATTTTAACGCAGAGTGATATTTGCCGCGGTGTCACACCCAAGTTCCATTGGAGGAAAAACAAACTTGTGAGCCATTACGCTTTGTGAAGGTGGTTGACCAGTGAAACTGTTTAGCACACGACACAGTGGTAACATGTGGAGGCAAAGTTTGTGTCAAACACCAGTTTGTGAACGTGCTCATCAGCGTTCAAACCGCTGTGGAGAGCCTGCCGCTACACATCGGCGATGAAGCCGCCACCATGAATATAGGCTAAGTACGCTACCATGCAACACTATGTGTTACAAAGTAGGCCTAAAAAGACCAAGCTTACACTGATCTCCTTAAAGTCGGCTTCATGTGAAAATACAAATGCATTGCTGGGAACATATTTTTATTTTCTAGAAGCAATATACGCAAGTCGCCTTATAGAAAACATGAAGGTCCTAGAAATTTTCAAGGCGAAAGCCTTAATTTTCAATGTTTCAAGGTCGTATGAGGTGGAAAGAAAATGGGGCAGCTGCGCACTAGTGGTGCAAAGACTGAGGAGACATCGAAGCTGGTGGCCGTCCCCTCTGCCTTTCCCTCATCCTCATACTCACTTCGTGTTCCAAACCCCCAGCTATACTGTAGTATACATTGATACCCTATTATTTTCGCTCTATCCTCCTTATTAACACGAAAGTGTTTTGGGCAGCGGTCCACCAAGACTTTCATGACTTATTTCCGTCACGGAAATACGTCAGCAAAATGCACGCGATCAGATGTAGAAGAAAAAAAACATGGCTGATCCCTCCGTCATAGGAATCGGTATAACACGAAAGTGAAACTTGTTTGACCGAAGTAGTGCTTATTGTGTAGTGATGTATGAGACCTTGCACAATGTCTATTCGTGTTTGGCAGCTATAGCACCCTTTGACGCGGATGCACCCATGTTGACGCCTAGTTCGTAGAGGTTCGTAGCTTGAGCCGCAAACGTGTGCGTCCCGCTGGCCTCTGTCTCGCTCCATCAAGGCAAGGCATTCAGCCGTCGAAATCGTGCCCTTTCTGCAACGCGTATTGCAGCAGTTTTGTTAGTCGGTGCCGTCGCAATCGAAGTAGTCGGCGGCCGATAAATCCCTTTGATGCATGTGGAAGCTGCAATACTCCGATGAGTCGGAGCACACTAACACGAAGCTAAAGGCCAAGAACGTACCTGCGCCTAGGGTGCATCGGCGACGCCAGCGCGACGCCCTCGCTATTATCGGGACGCTTTAACCATGACCTCCAATATCGCACGAAATCTCGGAGTAACCGCTAGTAAGTGTCGATCGTGACGCATTACTTCTTTTCGCCTCTCCCAGACGGCGTCACCACCCCACTCCGCCTAAAGCTCCGCCCCGCCTATCTGCACTGGTTACAGAGTGCACCGTGCGGGAGAGAATGTGTGAAAGATGTAAGGCGCGTTCGGGAAGTGTCCAGCATCTGCGACGGTAGCTTAGTCGCTTTAGCGTCGGGCGCGTGCCGTCGCGGCCGTAACGTTATGGGTTCGATTCCCAGCTGCGGATCTCTTTCATATTTTTCTTTCTTTCTCACTCGTTGGCGTCCATTTTATCAACGTCATATCCGTACCGCATGTACTTGGCGGACCCCGGCATAAAACACTTTCATGTTAAAACTCGAACAAAAAGTTCCTTTGAGGGGGAGTGGAATCCACACACACACATCTCGGTCCTCGATGATAGCTGGAGGGTGCTTAACCCACTGCGCTATCGTCGAACATCAAGAAGCTTACGCGCACGCGCCATTAGCTCTCACACTTTCCTCTCTAGTGATCCTGGTTTCGCCGGTTGGTGTCGCCGTCTGGAAAAAAGCCGAATGGGACAGCCGTAGCAAGGGCGCGTTAAAAGAATATACTTTCTCTCATCCTCATGCGCGCGTTCCCGCAGATAATCGCGGAGGTGACGCATTACTTCAGTCTACCGCTTCCACACCGCGATACCACCACCCGAACCAAGATTACTTGAGCGGAAAGTGTGAGAGACAAAGGCATGTTTTTGTGCCCTTCTTGTGTTGAACGATAGCGCACTGGGTTAAGCGCCCGCCACCTATTGTCGCGCACTGTGATGTCGCGGGTTCGACACCCGTCAACGGATGTTTCTGTTTGAGTTCATTTATTTCTTTTTCGACGTCTCATTGCGTGTATTTTTCTGACGTATTTCGGTCATGGAAATACGTCTTTGTGGACCCCGGCATAAAACGGTTGCGTGTAAAAAAAGTGATTGAAGAAGTGAATTCTGCGTCTACCTCGTCCACACCGTCTTGGCATGAGTACAAGCAATTTCTAAAAAATCATGGTTTCCCCGCAACGTCTAAGCTATGTAGGGGACAGAAACAAATTCTAATGCTATACGACGTAAGTCTAGCAGCTTATTTCTTTAGCATGTGACATGGCATAACTCAACAAAACACTAGCGTAAGGAAACGCAGCCGCTGCAGCGAGCGAAGTAACCTTTGCGCCGTCCCTCACTTCATCGCAAGTGGAGCAGCAGGAACACGACAAGTTTGAAGCTATAAGGCGTCTGCTGATCCGCGCTTTAGATAGGGTGGATGCTACCGCAGGACTATGCTATCGATTTAGCCTTTATACGCAATATTACAGTGACGGTGATTACAAAAGGACGAAACAATGAATGCGATAGCAGCAAATTGTAATGTGACGTGAAGAATTGCAAGCAGCTCGAAACATCCTGCGCGATGTTCAAGCACAAAAAACGCAGGAGAAGAACACACACACACAGTGTGAGTGGGAACTAACAACTGTCACAGCTCGACATTTGCAGCACTCTGCTCAGGCACAAAAAGGACGCACAAAAAGAACGTGCAGGTACACACAGGACGAGGGCGAACTGTCACAGTTATTACATCAACTAACCCCTACTTTGGCTCTTCTAGCTAGCGCCTCACTCATTTCGCAAACGCGGCCGCTGCAGCGAGCGAAGTGAGCTTCATGCAGTGTACAGGTTCAATCCAAACTTCGCTGTGAAAGCACAATACGTACGAACCTCGCCTAAAGATAAGCGTGCGAACACTGGTGAGGGCTGGGCCAACCGGTATTGCCAGAAGAAAAGCCTCTGAGGTGGAGGGGTGTTTCGCGACTTCTCCGCTAGGGGAAGGGCGCACGCGTCACGGCATCGTAAAAAAGTCGTATTGGGAACTAGAGGAGCTAGGGGACCCAGAAAATTTTCGAGCCACCGGGGCGCATGCGAAGAACACAATCCACTCTCGGACGCTTGCGCTCGTGTTGTCCGAACACTGTATGTCCCAAGACCCTGTAGTGCCCTCCTTTGGGCGGCGAACAAAACAAGGGAGCACGCGATATCAACACAAGAAAAGAAAGACGGAACTTCGCAGCGGCATGTGTAGCTACGGCTCGCGTTCCCTGCACACGTCGATTCTGGTAACTGACACATCTATCTGATATACACTGTGATTCTGATTCAGCCGTCTCGTTCCTTTCCGCCTGTGGCATAGGCCTGCAAAAGCCAAGGCGTTTCCACTAGCTCGCACCATCGTGAGCCACGTGGTGCTCTTCTTTTTAGGGGCGAAGCACCTTAGGGTCTCGGCGTGCATCGTCGGCGTGCATCGGCGTGCTGTCGTGACGGTCCATTTGCTTGAGCGCAAGAGAGGGCGGCCCCGCCTCAGCGCTCGCCGTGTGGCCAGAGAAAGCGAACGGCGCGCGTTGGCAACAGAAACGCTCTTTCTGCGATGAACGCTGAACTGCCAGCTCGCAAGGAACGAGAACGCGACCTCGCCCGCGAGAGACAACGCCGACGCAGACAGCGTCTGCTAGCGAGTTTCTTGATTGAAAAAATTGGCCGCGTATCTGCGTGCTTCGCTGCAAATGTCGTCTAAAGACGATAGAAGAGGCGCTGCGTGAGATAGGAACGCCATCTGGCAATACGTCGGGAAACGTGAATGCTGTGTTGCGGGCCGGTAGTCCCGGCGCAGCAGCAGGCAAGACCGTCGGTGACCAACGCGACCGGCGGGGACGCCAGCCAGCCCGAACACGCGGTTTGGCGCGAAGCGCCGAAGCAGGAGAAAGGTCCGCACTCAACGAGTACTCTCCACACACTCTTTTATATTCACGTCGCCTGGGTAAAGCAGGAATGCCAGAGCGGCGCCCCATGGCACTCGTACAGTGCAATACTGAACTGAAACCGAAACACAACAATGAGCTCGCGCAGAGGGCACGGAGGAAGCCAAGTTTCGGCGCAGTCGCATTTTCAGCGCAGCTTAAGAAACTAGGGTCTCTAGAATTACGTATCTATGTATTTTCTATTAAAGGAACACACCACCTAATACTTACCTAGTGATGTTGCGCCTCAGATATGCGTAATGTTTGCTTTTTGATCAACCATGTACACAAGTATGAACCTAGTGAGCAGTTCACGATGGCTGGCCCTTGTGCAAGTGGTTCAACTTTGGCCGAGTGGCTGAATCGAGGGACGGTGCCGACAAACAGAAAGACAGACCAAAATTTCTGCGTTTAAGTTCCCCAAGAAAGACTATCGTCTTTAAAAACAGACTGGTCGCGCTGCACAACCGTTCACCGGCCACCCAGTATATATATGCACTGTATCTTGACATGCAATGTAGTGCCGGTGGGAGATTTCTCTTGTGGGTAGTTGAACAATAAAGATTCAGAGCGTGCAGGTCAACTAAAAGCGGACTGCAGGTACCTGTGCCTAATCTTTCTTCTGTCTCTCATTGCCCAACAGCAGTGATTTGCTTTTGGGAAACACATGTGCACACTGCATGCTTCGCCCCTCCACACGTTTCACGTTAGCGGAGCTCAAACACCCTTTCCTACATGCTTCTGTCCTCCCCGAATATTTACTATGTAAATAAGTGTGCAACAAGTACCAGTAAATCTGTTTGTTTTCGTTTTCCCAACTGATATACACCACTCAAATATCCTGTCTCTATATACACCACTGTATATATACCGATCAAATATCCTGTCTCCGAGAGATACCGAGAAGGCAGAGGCAGAAATATTCTCACATCTTATTCACAGCTTCAATGCCATCTACCCGATAGGTATACACGTTTCAAAGACAGGTATTGAATATATCCAATACATTAAACACATATCGACGACCAGAAACACTAGAGCCTGTTCTTTTAGTATTTTTAATCATTCTTGCCCCGAAATTACCATGTTCAGTTGCCGGTCACCATGATACGTATTACTGGGGGAAAATCAACTGCGCAATTTTCCTCCACCCGAACGGAATCATGACTGAGCCAAATGACTCAGCCCTCCATACCTTGTCTACCTGAAGCAGACCCTCAAACATGCCGGGATCCTCTGCAACCCCCCTCCATTTCTTTTTGGTTGTTTTTTCGTAATACTCTAAGTGTCATATGCACTATGGAGGGGGGGGGGGGGAGGATAGAAGCCGGATTTTCAATGCTCACGCATTGTTAGCTCAACCAGAAGCTTACCTACAAAGAAAATCGATGCAAGTTTTATAGGTTCTTAATAAAATGCTGCCTAGTGCGGAACGAAACCGCAGGTGATCAGTGATGGTGACCGGAACCGCGGTTCTTATCAAGATATTAGCTGGGGATAAGTAAATCACTGCGTGCTTAGATATCACATAAACCTCACGGGGTCCCTTGTGCATCCATCTACTGCGGCTCGAAGGCGAAAACCATGTTCTTTTTCTTCTCAGTCGATGCATTGATCCTGCCCCGCCACTCTCCAAAAGCTTCGTGTACTAAACATGGTTTTACACTGCCACCAAGATAAGAGGCACCTCAACAAGTTTTGCAACGCCTCCGTGATCGGTCCGCCTTTGACCAAGCTACGATATCATCGGATGGAGGCATCATGTGACGTTGCGTCACGACAAAATTTGTGACGCCATGATGACAGCACAAATATTGGCGATGTGTGACATTCTCACGTGAAGATGATATTTTTAATCACTCGTACCCCACTCCGTAGGACGCTTGGCGCCGCCGACGCGGAATGCCGACAGTAAAATTTTGCGTTTGATGCGGCATCTAGGGCTTTTACCTTCCCACCAATATATTCCTAAAGCAGTTATATGTACACTTCCCGCGCATTGTTGCCGTCGCCGTCGCTGTCCCCCGCGAGATACTCCGTATAAAGTACCAATCGATAACATCGCCCAACGCGTCGTACTTTCTACGTTCGAGTGCCTCCGACGGTCGCTGCTCAAGCAGGGAAGAATCTTGCGGCCGTCTTTCGTCGAGCGCAAGGCGCATGGCGATAGGAGGGGGGAGGTTTTTGTTGTTTGGAATCAACAGGAAATGCGTACTTTGACCGACCGGACGTGTTCACTAGAAGTCGCGCCGGCTTTAACATTAGAGGACACCAAGATGCGGCTCATGCTTTTGTGCGTTTCGTGTACTCGTCGCAAGGTTTGCGCTTCTTGAAGCCATATACAGCACGGACGTCACTTCATTGGCTGCAGCGGCCGCGTTTCGTAAATGAGTGATCTGCAAGCCTTGCTTCCCATACCATTGCAATTTGTTGTCATTGCATTCATTTTATGGCCCTTGCGGCGAAACAATGATTTTTTTGCTGTCCCTCCTAACTTTCCCATTTGACACGGCAGCTTCTTTCACTAGGCCCTAATGTTCTTTCTTTCCCTTCCCTCTGCGTACTTGCTTTGTTAACTGCTCTTCCAATATGAAGTTGGGGGGAGAGTGAAGGTAGTCTATGCAAATACTCCGTTATGAAACATGAACATTCTTGAAACAGCGCAACGACGACGAGGACGAAGAGAAAGGAACCACAAACCACAGCGCTGGTTCCTTTTTCTTCGTGCTTGTTGTCGTTGCGCTCTTTCAAGAATGTTCATGTACTGTCACCAACTAGCCCAGCTTTCAATCCTTCTACCGTTATGGAATGCAGTTGCTGCCTTGACAATGATTAGTCTAATTTTCGAAGCGCTTGGTGCTGTGACACTACCTGTTAAACGATTCTTTTATCTCTTTCTCAACTTCTCTATATTTTTTCAATACAAAATAATTTAAAAATATCAGCTCAATCACCCTAAAAATCGTAAAAAATTTACACGGCGCTGTACAAGAGATTACACGTTTTACTCACACGTAGCTAATATATTTTCTTTTATTGTGGGATGCTTCCAGTATTTACGAGTGGCTTTGTCTTTACTTCGGCCTATAATTTTGACAATACCGACGTAGAACAGACTTTAGAGTGCCCACGATGTGCAGACAGATGCATTTACAAATTCTTGGGGTGATCCCTCATTGGTTCAATAACGCACCGACCAGTGCGTCCTGTATCAAACTTTCCGAACGAGAGCGGAATGGTGTACCACACTTGTGAAGCAGTGCACGTAGGGCCTAGTTTGCTACACATGACCTGCCACTATAATGCTCCCCATAATGTCTTGGCCTAGCTGGTACAATCTGTTTGGAGCGGAGAAAATTGCAGGTATTCCTTGCTTGTTCATGCTCGTGCTGTTTATACGATGATGTGAACGTTTTGCGACATTTCAAGTTTGCATAGGTGAGAAATGTACACCAAATTTGTTGTCTTCTCTTATTTATGTATCTAGAATAAAATGTAACAGATGAGTGGTCATGCACACGGGGTTGTGCAGAGAATCGACGATCTCTATTTATTGAATCAGTACTTGTTGATGCTGATGTCGTATGACAAAATGCATATTATAATTATTCTTTGTTTCGATATGCGGGAATGAAATACTTTTTTTGGTACCACATTGGATAATGTTGAGTTTGTTAAGGAGTTCACATCAACTGGTACACAGTAACAGGCACAGAGATACATTTATTTAATTTCGTTTATTTTCATATTGTTAGCTAAAAAGCCCAACATGAAAATTATATGAGGGGAGGGTTCAGATATGTTTAATATGCATCACTTAGAAATGACATGTGTATGACCATTATTAAACACGGCAGGAGTTATAAGGGTACATGATTCCGGATAATGTGCACAAGCGGCCGGAATAATAAAAATGACATCCAGTACTTTTATTGCAATAGCAATTATATGAACACTCGACGGGCTTTTGCCGTAGGTGTAGCCATCGCCATCGCCGTCGCCGGCATGCTCCGTATAAAGTTGCAATCGGTAACATCCCCCCGCGGATAGTATGTTCCATCCGCGGGTAAAAACGCACGAGCGGGCGCGAGGAATGCGGCTGAAGCAGAGATGAAACGAGCCGACCCATGTCCGTCGTGCGAGCAGGAACTGTGAACTTTGATTCTAAGGGCGCGGTCGCGATCACTGCGCACGCTATCTCGGCAAGCATACGGGGATACGGCTCGTATACCCTTCCACGTGCTGTGCTGTCAACAGGAGCAGAATATGAAAACCGCATCTTCGAGCGTTACGCGAGATCGTATCCAAAAACGTTAGCTGCCAATCTTACTTCGTATGTTGCTATCGCATTCATTGCTTCGCCACTGCGGTGAAACTGATATTTTATTCTGAAAAATGATCGGTTATTTTTTGTATGAATGTGGGTGCGCTGGTTAGGGCGGCGATTTTTGGTGGGGCAGGCTGTTCCAATTTGTGGTTGTGCGAAAAAAAAGGAACTGGAAAAGTAGTAGTATGAGTACGAGGGCGTACTCATACTACTGCCGAGTTCGATGCGACGTTCGGCCAGCGGGAGTAATGTACGGTTGTTGCTTAAGTTGTGTACGTCTTTTGATTAAGCAATAATCTACGGTGGTTCATTAGGAACGCTATGCCAGACTAAAAAATAGCGCTCATTCTAATGATAAAGTGCTTCGTCATGTCTACGGGAGTGTCATCAGCGGGATGAACAACGAAAGACCCACCAGCAGGCGTAAACCGATATTTACCATGACAGCAGAGGGGACATTACATTAGTGAGCTACACGATACACAAACATACAATGAGCAAGATACACTTATACTACACACACGTTCTCAATGACGAAGTGTTCGAGAATGAAGAAAACGACATAGCGGCAAACAAATGGAATGCGCGAATGAATGCTGAAAAACGTGGGAATATATATGAGCGGTACATATCTCACCCATACTTTTGAAGGAGACATACATTCTACAGAAATTATCAGTATTGTAAGATAAAAGCCCAACATTCTGTCTAAAGTACTTGGTTTATTCGAAAGATAGTCTGCTTCAAGCCGTATATATGCTGCATACAGACAATTTAGGTAGTTCGTGGTGTTTCTTTGCGTGAAGTCGCAGGGAAGAAAGCCGCTAGCCAGCATAGATGTATAATATTGGCCATATAGGGCACAAGCTGGCTTATACCTGAAAGATCATAAAAACAACTTAAACAAGCTATAGCTTAGTTTTGCTGTTAATTATTGCGTAAGACCACGGATCTTAATTGTCAGAAGCCAAACACGACGCCCTAGAATAGCTCTGCAGGCCATTGACTTCAATATAATTATGCCCCTTTGGACGATGTAGCGGTTGAATATTACCTGCACTTTGATGGACCAAGGGGATAGTACCGTTCCATAATTTTAGCCCTATGGCTATTTTTGACGTTATATACAGCAGTATTTTTAAAATAAGTGGCAAGCAGTTGTATGACTTGCATTATTTGCTGCGGAAAGGACCCCGCTCAAATCCTCCACTGACGAGCTATGCAGTGAAGGCGAGACAAAGGAGAACTTAGTACGAACTTGTGGTTGTTCAGTGAGAAAAATTTTTTCACTTATATCAAAAACTACTCTTTTCAAGGTTCCTGTACATCATACCCACAAAGCATACTACACAACGATGCAAAAGTCATATTTTTAATTGGAACGCTACATTGTGAAAATGAAGCCGCAATATGGGTCAAACGCTATTTTTTCCAAATTTGTCACATTATTGTGGCAACGTTTCTTCTTCTTTCGGTCCCGCAGTATTTTTATCACTTACTATGGGAACCCGCAAAGCCCTCAATGCGAATATATGACTCGCGGAAAAATTGCTGCTCTTTCTAAGAAATTCTAAACATGCAGCATCTTGCGGATATTCGTCAAGGCGAAAAAAAAGAAAGTTGAAACAAAAATGAATAAACTATCATAGTCATGAAAGATCAGCACCTTGGAATTAAGCAAAAAAAATGTTTCGTTGTAATAACTCAAACCAGCGATTTTATATAAATTTTTATTACGACACAGTTTCACTTCCGTGCCCCAAGTTCGAAGCGCCCTCTAGACAACACAGATGTTTTTCCCGAAATATAACGCCTCAAGCTCTACATCTGACATTCACATATACCAGGCCAATTTATTTCAGCACGATCGGAGATGATCGAAAATTTACCTGGTACACTTGACATGGAATGACCCATATAATATATATTAAAAATCCTATGTGCTGAATCGTGTAACGCGCTGTCACTTGAGGCTTGGAAGACGAAAGCCAGCCTCCTCTTGTGCCGCCGAGGTCCTATACAGCAGCCGGCATAGAAAGGGATAGTAATGGGAGCATACGATACAGCAACCTCACCATTGGAGCCCGACATTTAAATTTCAGGATTCATCTCTTGAGAAATTTTTCTCTTATTCCTTCCCGCTTGTGAGGGTTGTTGTTGGGTGGGTTCGAATAGGAGCCAGAACACAAGCTAAAGGTAGCCAAGCCATTTCATCTTATCGCCATACTTGTAGCCGAAAGGTAAAAAAAGAGAGGCATTATATGAAAATGGTTTATTGTTCGTCTTCTTTATTTATGTATAAAAAAAAGATGGGAAGGTAGGCTAGATTAAAGCCCGCTGACATGAAGTAGTATTGAAGAAAAACAAAAAACAACGTAAACTAGAATGAATAAAAGAATAAGAAAGAGGAAAATTGATAATGAGTAATATCAATTTGAATTAGCAATAAAAAGAAATAACAGTACATTATTGTTTTCCTCTTGCTAGGTCTTCAAGCCATTTGCAACTTGCCATAAGCAAGTTGCAAATACACGAACAATTTATACGTTCCGTGCGCCTGTATAGTATCTAGAATATGTAGAGTATTTGCCAGACAGAGCAAGATTGGAACAATCCCGCCAACCAGCCAGCAGGAATAATAATCGCAGAAGCAGGTTGCGCTTGTACTTGTGGATGAAAAATTATTAGTAGTTGTCATAATGCCAGTCCAGCTTCAAGTAGCGGTATCTAGTTTAAGATGACAACTCAAGCTTCATTCTGTTGCGGATCTCCGTTTATGTCACGTTCTCACGAGAACGGGCGCTGTGCGTCAGCGTCAGAAACTGGCTCGTAGCGTCAGCATCGATGGTGGGCAGCGTGGACAGCGTGCTAGCCACGCGTAGGTCAACATAGGCGCAACTTCTTCGGTCTGATCATAACCAAAAGGCGCAGTTAAATTTCATCTTTAATTTGCAAGTTTTACTGTATAACCTCCCCACCCATAACTTTTATTTAAATTCATCAAACCACGAAGTTCTTGGTGAAAACCCCCCTGCGGGTGTCAGACCAGATGAACAAGAACAATAAATTCATCACTCCGTCTCAGCAGGTGCGCCGCGCGTTACGTTGAAGTGCCTTGATCAGCACCAGCCTGCTGGCGGTGGGAGGACATGCGCATGCATGGGCTGACACGCCAGAGAAGCTTGGAAAAAAAGAATAGTCATTCAGTTGCCTCGGTACTTTATCTGCAAATCATAAGAAAAATGGCTACCGAATGCGCCAAAATAGCTCAAAGTAGCCAAGAAATATTCATGGCGCACACCTGAAATTTTCATCTCCAGACGGGTTAAAAAGTAGTCAGCTTGGCGCAAAGTAGCCTCCAACGGCAACCCTGCCGGTGGCTTTGCGATGTGCATTCTTATAGGTAAGAGAAAGTAGCACTTATAAGGCTGAAGCACAGATCATTCGACAAAGAATGCTCCCGACAATTCGGTAGATAGTGAACATGCGCCCTTTACTTGAGCGCTTTGATATCGTTGGTGAAAATTTCACAAATGAACTGGCACTGAGTGTTGTAAAAAGTATGCAAATGAGCTTGCGCGTTTCTGACCATTTTTTACTTGCTGCAGATTCAACATTTTACGATGTCCGAGTGTGGAACGACCAGAACATGACCAGTACAATGCAGATCTGCTTGGAATACTTAAAAACAAATTTAAGTCAAACAAATATTACGAACTGTACGCTTTTCGGATAACACATTGGCAACAGCGTTTTGTACAACGCGTACAACTCGTAATAAAGTGAATTACTATCAAATTTTGTACGTTCCTTAGTTCGTGATTGCACCGCCAGCCACCTTTCCTTCCTTGACAGTGTCACTCCACACAGAGGCCGCGCAAATTCTTCTATCTGAAAGGCGCGCACACCTGCAGCTACGTCATTCCTCGGATCAAGTCTCCCTGGTATCAAGCTGTCAAGACCGATGCTGGATTCAAGTTCCGCCCCTTATGTATGTGCCGTGCCGCTACCTTGGATGTTTAGTGGGCATGGGTGCAGCCGCCACAGATGCATGGCTAACCCCTACGTTTTTCGCGCTCCGCAGGCTTTTGTGAACCTCGTAATGAAACGGCAACGCAACCACACACGGACTCAAGAAAGAAGGAACACGAAACATAGCGCTAACTTACAACTGAATCTTTCATTTCAGAAAACACCCTTAAAAGAACAATCGCCGTAAGCGTCCGGCATGCGCAATCCGAAGGAACGCACCAATTACTGCGTATCAACAAAAAACCAGCCGGCACGAAAAACGTTGCACATCTACGTCACATGTACTGGTTTAAAAACTCATACTCACAATCAAGTAACGTCCCCTATAGCTTCCTTGACTTCATTATTTGCTGGGTTTCGTTACGGTTGCGTCAAACAATGAAACGAGCCCTCAAAATTCATTTCTTTTATTGATTACATAATTGGCTCACGTGGAAGCCATTGCCAATGCAATGGGGCATTCCTCTGCTCCTTAGCTGCTTTCAGCTCACATGGCGCCCCGCACTTGGTATCGCCATCTGTTACAACGGGCACGTTGCAAAAAACTATGTCCATTGTCACATCATTGCTGTCTTCTTCTTGTGTGATTTGGAGTGAATCTTTCCAGGTAGAAGGTGTAAATAAAGATTTCTCCGTTCAAAACATGGGAAATATTTCTGTTTGTGCGGTCTCATGCTTTGTAATTATTATGTGAAATTTTTTGGGTATATGTGTGCCCATGGAACTCCGTGTGAGTCGTAATATTCCATAATTTTAGTCACCACTATTCATAGCAGTCGTCCCTGACGTTTGCAGTTTGGTAGGGTGTTGCACACAGCATGATATGAAGGCCTGCACTAGGCGTATCAAGTTGAGCTCTTTCAGTCAGAATGACAAATGGATATCCCTTAGATAATTAGGCCACATCACTTGTTTGGCATATGGTTTAGCCTGTGTGGTGCATTGCACAGTTTTTTTTCTCTCTGAACATTCGGTGACCTACCCACAAAATGACGCCATCAGCTTACAGGCCATGCTGTAATGCTGTCATGCCATTCAGGTCTGCCAGGAAACGTATACATTAAGCAGAAAGGGAGACGGAACCAATTCCCAACGTGTTCGCCAGCTTTTGAATTCTATGTCTTATGATCTGATTTCGCCTGTTACGGTCACCATCACACGGTACACATGGGTGTCCTTACATAGACGTACGGATGGTTAGCTTTTGTAGCGTCTCTATAACAGCCTTGTGTGTGATGTTGACAAATGCATACATGAGACTCATTCTAATGATTGCTTTGGTATGCAATATCTGCAATTACACGTCTAATATTTAGGGTTCAATTTGTAGCATATTGTTGTGTGCGGAGAGTTTTGGTCTGAACCTGATCACAGAATACAGGAAAAGATTTCGGTCACCAATTCCACGTCAAGCTACGTGCGTAGCTTCTGGCTTGGTGTGACCATTTCAGCATGTCACTAATGTAGCATTCATGTGACTTCATTGTACTTGGTCATCTGAGAATTACATGATAAGTAGGCTTGCCTGTGCATGATGCTAATGAAACGGACCCGAGATTATCTATTTGCGTCTCTTTTCTTGGCTTTGGGATTATTGCCATCTGTGCAGTTTACCACTTATGTAGGTGGCTGTCTTGATCGCCAGCATTCGATGAGATACCGGGTGGGATCCATGATAGAATTATCACAAAGATTTTGCCACATCTTGTGAATCATTCTGGCGGGGCTGGGCATGGAATACATGCAGAACTAAATAAGTTTCACCCTGTCTTCCGTTAAATTATCGGGCTGTCTGGGTCCCAGTTGTTCTTCCTAGCTGTACGAATAACTGTTCCTTGGTTGCACAACTCATGTATCGCGACTGTATATTGGTAATGTCTTCCTCAGTATGCCATAACTGTTCACAAGAAAAAGACATATCATGTATCCATGTATTTTATCTGGGCAGAATAAGAAAAGAACACAGTCACTCACAGGCTTGCACAATAATAGTACAGGATGCCGATTTGATGCTGTAACTTATAGCAGTAAAAGTTACAACATCTAATAGAAGCTCATACATCTATCAGAAAAAATGACGGCCGAAAGCAGTGACATTAATTTAAGCAGGCACTTAGGCTTTGCCATGGCCGCGGATTTATGACGAAAGGCTTTGGACGAACTAGGATATACGAGTGAATCGTGTGGAAATTCTCCTACTTGCAGCTTTTTTTAGCATCGTGCCTTTGTTGCTAGCTGCGCAGATTCTGCAGTGTTGCTGCAAAGAAAACATACCATTTGTGCAAGTGGCTTTTGTTTTCATTGCATTTGGTGACGGTGCCATCGGCGGCAGGGGTCCGCCGTTAGTTTATGGCACTGCACTCCGCACTTCTATGACATGACTAGGAAGAAATTTCATTCTTGACCTACACGTCTGCACTTCGCAATCGATCGCCTGTTCGTCGTGAGCGTGCAGCGCTGTAGCCGCGACAGGTTCCCTTCCTGAATCATCGTATTAGAGACGTGTGCGGGGTCCATGTTCTTGCATGTTGACGCACACACAATTTCAAATGCTGCGATGTCACGCTGGACGCGTCCTAGCGCAGATCTGATTGTTTCTATGAGCCGCGGCAGCATACATGAATTTCAACTATTGCACAGGTTAAAGCATCTCTATACAGCTATTCGGGCGTCCATGACAGCAACCATGCAACTCGTGCCGCTGTAGAACTGAACGTAACTGTGCAAATGCTTTGTTTACTCCACAATGTGGAAAATCGAACGGACATGGGCAAAAGTATATGTTTGAGTCGTCTGCTGGTGATAGTCGCCGCCATCGAACACATCTGCTGCGCCGTACGGTTACTAGCACTTCGCGAACATCGCGTCGGCCAATCAGTGTGCCCATGCC
The DNA here is from genome assembly GCF_013339695.2 of Rhipicephalus sanguineus. Taxonomy (NCBI): domain Eukaryota; kingdom Metazoa; phylum Arthropoda; class Arachnida; order Ixodida; family Ixodidae; genus Rhipicephalus; species Rhipicephalus sanguineus. The sequence goes on along the minus strand of NC_051183.1, from coordinate 121,789,054 downwards.
GTCCGCTCGTACGGTCCCACCGAGAGCGGCTGCTTCCTGCGGACCGCTCGAAAGAGAACAGAAAAACGGACCGGAATCGGACGGGCTGTGGCAGCACGGTACGGCCTTAAGAGAGCTTACAAGGCGAAAGTGTCAATGCGTAGCCATTTCATTTTTTATTCTTCGCTTCTTTTTATTATTTAAATAAGTAATAATTGAGTGTAATTACGCCTGATTATTTTCAGCTTGCGTTGCTGAGTCTGAAATCAATCCGAATTTGTGTACGCTACACTTTAGAACTCTGAATTAGTCATAATCTGGCGCGACCAGTCTTGCGTGGAGTCAAGAGTTGATAAGTAGTCGCTCTCGCTTTTTGCAACACTGAAATACTTTTAATTAGTAGTAATTGCGTTTATTTCTTAGTAATCCATTCAAGCACGCAATAAAGTTTTCTTATTTCCGTGTTTTGGTTTTGTTAAATATCCTAAATACTTTTAATTAGTATTCGTACCCCTTAATTACTCTTAGTTTCTTCGCACTTCACGTTCCTCTTGCGACCGCTTCACGCCAATGATATCCGAAGAGCTAACTTCAAAGCAATTGTCTGCTCTCCACCGCCTCCTCGTTTGCTACCAGGACATCTTTGACTTCGGCAACCGTAGTTTGGGTTAGACATCCGTGGTCACCCATCGCATTGATACCGGTGATGCTCGACCCATTCACAGACGGCCATACCGTGTGTCAGCACCGGAGAGAGAGAGAGAGAGAGATACGAAGAGGAAAGGCAGGGAGGTTAACCAAGCTTTGCGTGTTATTATATAACGGGAGGTGGATAAAATGCTTCATAAGGTCATAATAGAATCTTCTTCCAGTCCCTGGTCCTCCCCTGTTGTCCTTGTTAAAAAGAAGGATAATAGCTGGAGATTCTGTGTTGACTACCGCCCTCTCAACCATATTACCAAGAAAGATGTGTATCCTCTCCCGCGTATCGACGACGGACTCTATTGCTTCCACGGCGCCAGATATTTCTCGTCAATCGACCTGCGCTCAGGGTACTGGCAGATCGCTCTGGATGACCAAGACCGAGAGAAGACTGCCTTCGTGACCCCTGATGGACTTTATCAGTTCAAGGTGATGCCTTTTGGCTTGTGTAATGCTCCCGCGACTATGGAGCGCATGATGGACTCTCTCCTTCGCGGCATGAAGTGGTCCATCTTTGCTACCTGGACGATGTTATTGTTTTTTCAACCACCTTCGAAAACCATCTTACTCGCCTGTCCACAGCGCTTGATGTTTTCCCTTCAACTTAACTCGTCAAAATGTCAATTTGGACATCGCCAAATCTGCGTACTCGGTCATCTTGTTGACGCTGCACGCGGGCAAGCAGACCCTGGGAAAGTTCGAGGAGTTCGACATTTCCCCACTACCTGCTCGGCCAATGACGTCCGCAGTTTTCTTGGAATGTGTTCCTACTTGTGCTCCACAGCTCATGTCGAGTTCTGGGGTCCCAACTGTATAAATATTAAGCACTGTACTCAATTTTGTTATGAATAAAACCTGATTGATTGATTGAAAAACCTGATTGACTTCCGTGGTTTTGTCCAGCACTTCGTCGACGTAGCCCGTCCACTGACCTGCCTACTGAAAAAGGACGTGGCATTCACTTGGGGCCAACAACAAACGCACGCTTTCTCATCCCTCGTTGCCATTCTATCCAACCCGCCACTTCTGGCACATTTCGACCCTTCTGCCACTACAGAGTTTCATACCGATGCGCGTGGCCACGGTATAGGCGCAGTGCTTCCACATCAGCAACAGGGCATGCACCGCGTCGTCGCGTACGCAAGCCGCCTTTTGTCGCCATCGGAACAAATTTTTTCGATCACCGAACGAGAGTGCTTAGCTCACGTCAGGGCTATCACGAAATTCCGACCGTACCTGTATGGCAGACACTTCACGATTATTACAGACCATCAAGCGCTTTGCTGGCTCTCCTCGCTCAAGGACCCCACGGGAGGCCTCGGTCGCTGGGCGCGGCGCTTACAGGTGTGCACATTTCCTGTATCCTGTAAATCTGGACAACTTCACAATGATGCCGACTGCTTGTCTCGGCACCCAGTCGATCCCCCTGAAACGACGGGAGAACATGAAGCACTCGTTTTCTCTTACAGACTTTATCCACATGGCTGCTCAGCAACGCCGCGACCCGTCTTTGCGTCCTATTATAGATGTCTGCAATCTCCACAGCCTGACCGCTCCCTACAGATGTTCGTCCTTCACAACATCTTCCACCGCTACAACGCCCGCCCTGACGGTGCTGAGCTTTGCTCGTTGTTCCTGCGCATCTCCTCTCCGATGTTTTGGCCCAGCTTCATGATACACCCCCCGCCGGCCATCTAGGGGTGTCACGCACGTATGACCGCATTCGCCGGCGATTGTTTTGGTCTGGCCTCTATCGTTCTGTGTGACAGTACGTAGCGGCGTGCGACCTCTGTCAGAGGCGCAAGATACCTGCGCTTTTGCCCGCTGGCAGTCTTCAGCCCATTGAAGTCCCAGATGAGCCGTTTTTCCGAGTCCGCCTCGACATTCTCAGACCTTGTCCCGTGTCGGCCACAAGTAACAGGCGGATTGCCGTCGCTACCGACTACGCAACGCGGTATGCCGTCACACGAGCACTTCCCACCAGCTGCGCTACTGATTTAGCCGATTTCATTCTTCATGACATCATTCTGCGTCATGGTGCTCCTCGTCAGTTGATCACGGACCACGGCCGCTGCTTCCTATCAAAAGTAGTCGACGACCTCCTCTGATCTTGCTCGACCCACCACAAGTTCACTACAGCGTACCACCCACAAACGAACGGCCTCACCGAACGCCTGAACCGTACCCTGACAGACATGCTTGCAATGTACGTCTCTGAGGACCAGCGCGATTGGGACAACAACCTACTTTTGTAACGTTCGCATACAACTCTTCGCGCCACGATACAGCTGGATTTTCACCTTTTACCTGTTGTTTGGCTACGACCCGCCTTTACCCATGGACACCATGTTGCATTCTGACGCCGACTCATCAACTGCCTATGCTCGTGATGCGCTGGCCCGTGCTGACATCGCCCGCCAGGTCGCCTGGGATCGTCTATGCGCCTCACAGGTTAACCAAAAGTGTGGTTACGATCGCCGACACCGCGACGTGCAGTACTCTCCGGGGTCGCTGGTCTTGCTGTGGTTACCATCACGACGGTTGGTCATGCGAAAAACTGATGTCCCGTTACGTTGGCCCTTACCGCGTCATACGAAAGATCACTAGCGTGACCTATGAGATCACTACACTCAATGCTATGTCAGCGACAGCTTCAGCCACGAGCGATATAGTTCATGTATCGCGACTTAAACCGTACCACTCTGGCCCCGAGAAATCATCGCACCGGGACGGTGCTTCTGCCGCCGGCGGGTAATGCCATGGGCGGAGAAAGGCAGCGAACGACGACGACGAAGTGCTGAGCGGAACGAGCTTGGACTACGGCAGCGTTGTAGGCTTTTGCTGTCAAATATACCCTGCGTATGTGGTTTTTTTCGCGTAACAATACATACAGCCTAATGGTGATATATACGCCCTTCACTGCCGCCCTGCATGAAGCCGGCCAAACGTTTCTATTACGTGTAAGAGTAACACAACCTGCCTATGAATGCTGGCCTTCGGTTACAGTCGTGTGTCGCACTTCTAATTTTGTGCGTGTGGCTTTCTTTGTTGTTGTACTTATTTAAACTGTATCCAAGTGAATGTCATATTAGTGTTATATTAGTATATTATAGGATCACCAGTAGAATTTGCCTTGGTGTACCATATTTTCAAAAAGAGTATTATTTTGTTTCGGTACGTATATTGAGTGAACGTTGTTAGTACAATGTTACCTCTACTCCTGTAATAGCTCTATAACAGGGCTGACACTAATACTAAATGAATGAATGAATTAGAGCTGAAAGTAACCGTTTAAAAAGAAAGGTCTACGTTCAGCCTTCTGCCGTGTTCCTGCACTTTCTACACTTTGTGCGCATGCGTTGTAAAATTGTTCCTCAACCTCCTGACTGTTAGAATGAGTGAAACTTACGGACCTTCGGGCTGGAATTACAATATCGTTGTTAATGAAAGTAAATTTTCGACGCTCTTCTAAATCACCAGATAAATCAGTTATTACAATATCGCTGGGATCATATGGTAGAAATTGCCTTTAGAACATCTCGTCAGTTGCTTTGAACGGTATTGGATGCCTTGCTTAGCCTAATCTATTGGGGGTTCAATACTACACTTTTACTTTTTCGTTACAGCGAGAAAATCGTTATTTTTCTTATGTCTCGGAAAGAACGTTTTTGCTAGTTTGAAAAGTAGTCCAGCATGCATTGCAGCGTACCAAATTACGCATAATGAAATGGTCTTTCCAAAAAAATATAAGTTGTAAAGCAACAAAGTTATTGCAGAATGTATAAACATTTGAAGACGTGTAACCTTTTGTTGCCAACGCCAGAGCAATAAGAAACGCCATATATGCAAAAACACTAAGAACAAAGAAAATTCAGAATATAAATTTTGAAGATATATGACACAGGTATAGTAGAAAAAATAATAAGTGTTCTACACAACGTTTCCATTAGATTATAGAAAAAAACATGGCTGATCCCTCCGTCATAGAAATCGGTATAACACGAAAGTGAAACGCGTCTTTACAGAAGTAGTGCTTATTGTGTAATGATATATGAGAGCTTGTACAAGGTCTATTCGTGTTTGGCAGCTATAGCACCGTTTGACGTGGATGCACCCATGTTGACAGCATGTCTCTATCGCGACGACTAACGCCCATGATCATGATTAAACCGTTGTGGTAGCTGACGGTGTGAACATATATTTGGACACAGCGAATCGTGAATCCCGCGTAAGGATGATATCAACAAGCTCTTAATCAACAGTGGTACCCGGTATGCACTTCTTCAAAGCGTCGTCAATTAAGGACAGAAACGGCACGGTGTGCGCTTTCTAGTAATGAGTAGCCGACGCCTGTGCTCATGCATGCATAACACACACTGCGCTTCAGCAACACGGGAGGTAGAGGTTCGTAGCCTGAGCCACAAACGAGTGCGTCCCGCTGGCCTCTGTCTCGCAGGCGCTGCTCTCACTCGACCAAGGCACGAGATTCGCCCGTCGAAATCGCGTCCTTTCTGCAACGCATATTGCAGCAGTTTTGTTAGTCGGTGCTCTCGCAACTGAAGCAGTCGGCGCCGGAGAAATCCCGTTGGTGCACGTCGTGCACGTGGAAGCTACACTACTCCGATGAGCCGACGCACGCTAATACGAATCCAAAGGCAAAGAACGTAACTGCGTCAAGGGTGCCTCGGCGACGCCAGCGTGGCCACTCTACCTCTCTGGTATCGAGACGCTTTAACCATGACCTCAGATATCGCGTGCAATCTCGGAGTAAGCGCTAGTAAGTGTCGATCATGAAGCATTACTTCTTTTCACCTCTCACCAACGGCGGCACTGCACCGCTCCGCCCGCCGCGAAAGAGAATGTGTGAAAGATATAAGGCGCGTTCGCGCCGTGCCTAGCATCTCCCGAGATGGCTTAGTGGGTAGCGCGTCGGGCGCTTGCCGTCGCGGCCACAACGTCGTGGGTTCGATTCCCAGCGGGGTGCCTTTTTCTTCGTTTTTTTCTTTCTCACCCGTTGGTGTCCATTTTATCAACGTCATATCTGTGACGGATGTACTTGGTGGACACCGGCATAAAACACATTCGTGTTAAAAAATCTGAACCGAGGTACTGCTTCACTGCACCTCCAATGCGGTGAAGCAACACCTGGACGGCTGCGGATGCCCCAGAATGACGCAAAACATCGGCGCCATCGCAGCATGAAGCTGAGGTGCTGTCCTCTTCTGACTAAGAGCTTGTCGGCACTAAATGGAGGTACGATTGCCATAAAGTTTCGAGCAGCGCGCGTTTCTCGTGGCGCAGGTGCGCACCCGTGCGCGCGTGAAGATGCCACCATAGGAGCGACGCAGGATGCGGCCGTTTGATATAACAACAGAAGGGAAATCCAAGCTGCCGGAAACTGGCTGAAAGGCCACGTCTACACGCTATACATGCGGCGGACCTTCAATATTTTTTGTGGTAGAATAAATCTTCCTCGACTCCAAACAAGAGTTCTCTAGTGAATAGGTGGCATAAATTTCAGGCAATTATTACCGCTCAACACTCTCAGATTGCGACGCTGACACCATAATTTGATATCTCACTTGCAAAAGTTATTTTATTACAGAACTTTGATGTTACCGGAGCATAACCCCGAGCGGCATGCGTTTCTTTCAGTTCATCAGACAACGGCATTTTCCCAACAACACACGCACATTAGTTCGCGCAAAGGCGTGTGAAAAATCACTGTTTTGCCAAAACGGGCAAATTGAAACTGATTCTGAGAGTTCAGTCGCTGGACTCACTAGTAGGATGTGCGAGGTGCATGAAAAACAAATTTAACATGACAAAATCGATGGTTCAATGCATCGATCACCGGCGATCGATTTGCATAGGCGTGGTAACGAAAGAGTTGTTGTCAAAGCTGAAGAATTACGGAAGTTAACAAGGCTAACTTCCGTTATAAAGCATCGCGCCAATCTCAAGCTGCCGAAGAGTTAGCGAGATGCTTCAGTAACTTAATGTATGTACTATACGCATGACGACAAAAAAGGCCGAGAGATCTCAGAAAACCTGAGTACTCATTCTAGCAAAAATACCGATCGATACGGGACCCGGTACAGCTTTGGAGGACGAATTCCCGATTCTCTAGTTTTTCTCTAAATTCGGATCATGCATAGCGACTAGTAATTTTTGGAGAAGTAGGCAAAAATAAGGAAGCCAAAAAGCCACAAGTAATAACATCCCGGTGGTCGATCGGTGGACCCTCAGATGATAAGTTCTCTCGTTGATTTGTCATTTTAATCGATACATAGTCTCCTATCCGTAGCGTATACTTTTAACAAGAGTTGCGAGCATAGGGGTTATCCAACTTCTATTTTACGTTCGCACCATAATTTATGAACCCGCATAAATATTAAGCCATTCCAGTGAAGCGAGCTGTGCGTTACGAAGGGTAGGAGAGAGGACAGGTGGACTAACTTGCTGTACAGTGCTAGGGGAATGAAACGCAACATAAAAACGTTAAGGTTAGTTGTGACTTTGAAAGTGAGTTTCTAAATTTCGCTGTACAGCAGTAGTAATAAATATATGGCTATAAAGTTTTCAAGCAATTTTAATGAAAGGCGCAGGTTACATTGGATATCAAAACTAGCTTTTAATTGTGTTTAGTGCGTTTTATTTGAGTTTCTTTTTGAGTTTTTCTACATGTTTGCCTGTTTTTATTATTTACAATCTGCTGAGCATTGCAATATTGTACAAAGGTAGCAACTAACGCTTTACAGAAGTCGAACCAAAGTTGTCGGTGTGAAAACATACTAGATTTATGTTTTTGCACTTCTCTATCCGTGAGAACTACCAACTATAACAGAGAGCTGAGCTAGTTGGTACGTATTCATTCTAAAAAGAGACAGGGCGTGCAAACACGGACACAAGAAAGAGATCAGGACACCACAAACGCCGACGGACCAAGCAAATAGCAATTAAAGAAGCCAAAGAGGCAGGATTGTTCAGATAAGTAGGAGAACACGGAAAAGGGCTCAGAGTACTAGAAATGAAGTCCTGCCTCTTTGGCTTCTTTAATTGCTATTTGCTTGGTCCGTCGGCGTTTGTGGTGTCCTGATCTCTTTCTTGTGTCCGTGTTTGCACGCCCTGTCTCTTTTTAGAATGAATACCAACTATAAATGTTTTTATGCTAAAAAATACACATGCACCTAGGCTGCTAATTCTAGTTCCAGTTAAGTAAATCCCACCAATTAACACATGTGAGAATTTTTTATGCTTACGTCCTATAGTTCGTGAATAAAAAGGTGCACGAACATGAAAAAATGTTGTTTGGCGGAAAACGCAGATATCAGCTGAAGGTACACCCACATTGCCAGTCAACGTGTCAAAAAAGAAACACCAAAATTATTTTTGAAACCGTGAGTACCAAAGTGTGATAATTTTTGGAATGGTAAATAAATTTACTATAAGATGATTGCAAAATCTCAAAATCGTATTTTTTGACCAAACGAAGTCTCACTCCACCTTAAGTCGAATAAATGATACGCGCTAAAGCTATACCTAACTAAGTTATATCGGTACGCATCATGCCGCTATAGATGATGTTGGCTCTGTTGTATGTGTACACGCCAGTATTACGCCCATGTAAAACGAAGTGAGGACGGTGGAAATAACTGCACCTATTTTACCTGTTCTAAAGCAACGCGTACTATTCTTTGAGAACTTCGCATTCCCATCATGTGACGGAAGCAGGCCACATCAATTGAAAGTTTGTTGGTGTTTTTAGAAGAAGTGTGCTATACTCAGGCGTCTGCAATGGTTAATGAAAAAAATACAGCGTAAACAATCAATCAATTCCCCGCATTGTGCTGCCACTTCTGATGCGCAAGAATGTGTGCCTGAAGTCTATTCTTCTGTGACGGGATGTGATTGATGAACGCCTTGGAGACGCGCCAGCCTTCGCCAAGGATCACAAACACTCAAATACAGGCGACCTTTGGAGATCGTAGATCGCAGACTATGTCGATTGTATACTTCGACTAGCGACGTTGGCTGCGAGGGGAACGCAGAACACTTTAACCTGAGGTGCTGAAGTGTCTCCCATGAATTTTCAAATGTACCCGACAAATTATGGACATGTCCTTGCCAGCACAAACGTCCACATATCAAGGCACACTCCATGTAGATGGAGTGTCCATGTTTGAGGCTTGAACACCGCGGCTCAAGCCTCAAACATGGGCACCAACCAAGTGGAAATGGTCACTAATAAATAAAGACAACCATAATATTTTAGGACAGCGCAAAAGACGGGACAAAGGACAAGAAGTTCACACAAGAAGTTGCACTGTCCTAAAATATTATGGAGCCTTACCAACTAGCCCAGCTGTCGACTTTGCTAAGATAAAGACAACTCCTTCCGTTGTTTTTTATTGCAATGAAAAACGCCAGGCCTGCGCGGACTGCGCGAACTACTACCGCTGAAATCAACCTTTTCGCGCAATCCGGTCCCCTGAAAGTTAGCTCAACGTGGAATAGGGTTAACAACCGGTCCGGATTTTCCGGGACTATCCCAACTCTTCATGCAGCGTCCCGCGCGTCCCTATCTGGACAGCTATATGCCCCGTATTTGTTCCGGACCGTCCAGTTAGAAATTTTTGGGATCCAGCGCACGCCTAACAACGCTTGTCCCGCTACGGAATACGAAGTTCGCGTGAATCGCACGCATGAATCAATGTTGCGGTAGCTATAGCGGTGGCTTCGAGGGGCTTTAGCCACTTTAGCTGAACTGGCTGAACTTCCGAAGTGCGACCACTATTAAGAGTGCATTCTTCAGCATGAGGAAGTGTTCCGAGCTGCGCGCAGCAAGCTCAAGAACCACTGCAAAGGACGCAACAATAAAGAAAACTGATTTCGCTAGCTCCCTATGTTAGTGTACGCACCCTACCCCCGTCCCGACTTTCTTCATTGACGCATTGGTAACCTTAACGAGGAACGTTTTAAAATGTACCACATGGCCATGGTCACGTATATTTCCGCTTCAGAGAAAGCGTTTTTTCGCCGTGTTACTTGTGGATTTCAGCCTTACTATTTATTCTTATTATTTATTTACCCTCCAAGTTAAGAAACCTTACTGAGGGGGAGTGGTTATACGTATAATACAAGAGATCATTTCTCTTTATACAATAGTAGCATAAAATAGCATTGCACAATACACACATAATAACACCATAATATAACACAATAAGTAAACCAATAAATAATATCATACCATTAACTTTGAAGAAGACAAAAAAAGAACAAACTTAAAAGCAACAACTTGGAAGACGCTTCAGCTTCCTTTCATGAGTAAAACGCGATAGCGTAATCGGGCCCCGTGCACCTCACCTTGTCAATTGCTAGCCCAGCTTCCGCTCTCGGTGGATGCCTCACCGGTGCCGCAAAGAAACGAACGTCTGTGCGCGTAACATTGGCCGTTTCAATCCATCCTAGGACGCCTACTGCAAGTACAGTTGCGAAATGCGCACTACGCCATAATTCCTTTTGTGAATCAGCGAAAGGCCCACTAAACGTCTGTAAATCAACACGAGAACCTGCGCGGCATCTCACTTTGATCATGCTTTTGCTGATGAAGATGATTAAATACGTCTGAGCGCTTTGTAATGGGTGGGCCTTTAAAACTCCCACTCGTTGCACAATGCACATGTTTTGAAGCCTGGCGCGATTCTACGCTTCTGCCACGCATACGACGACTCCTCCTTTTACAATGCATTCATATTGACACGTCTACATATAACAGAATGACGATGGGAGTATTTTAGAGACTCTGGCTAGTGGGGCAGTAGGTTTCGGAAAGAAAGAAGAAGGAAACGTTTTTCTGTCCAGCTGGTTTCCGGTAAAACTTTAATCACTAATCTAAACGAATATCGACACCTCTTGTTCCCTTGGCGCAGGAATTTCTGTTTAACAAGAAAATATGAAGTTATTTTTTCTAAATTACGATGTCGCGTTCCAAAACTAAAATTTTATATGCATAGATCTGGTCTGGCTCCTTCCCCTCTTTGCTCGTTTTGTAACAAGAACGAAACAGTTGAACATTATTTCTTATCATGTAACCGCTTCAATTTACTGAGAAAAAACATTCTCAAACCAGCGTTTAATCGTATTAGATTGGATTTCATTACTTCGAATACTCTATGCTTGGGAGCCTCCTCATTAGGTCCTTGTCACCGGGATGTTTGTTTCACTGTACAAAAATTCTTAATTGAATCAGGGCGATTTTGATTCTGAATTTTTAAATTAGCACTATTAATATATTCTAACTTTCTATAATTCATTTTCACATGTCTAAAATTTAACTATAAATTATTCGTTTCTTGGCCAATCCCCCAGAGTGGGTGTGAGCCATTTATAAAGGGCATTATCATCATTATCAGCTGGTTTTTAGAAGCTGTTTTGTCGTCGTAAGTTGTTCTTGTCCTTTGTTCGTGTAGCACCGTGACACTGGTGGAGGTGCTCGACCGCAACCCTGCCTGATGCGCCACACTCCTACTGGGAGCCGTTCATCTATCCCGGACGCACCTGTCGCAACTCCTGTGTATCGCTTCAGTCGTCATCTGCGAGGCCTCGCTCCAGAGGTCACCCCATCGCAGGGACGCTCCCTAAGGCGCCGCTTACCCCTACCATTGGCCAACGCCAGCCCGCAACAGGCACTCCAAGGGAGCGGTTCTTCCAAGCCATCTAACGTAATGCTTTTTCAACCACTGCGGCCTGATCGCTTTGGAGGTGGCGCACATAAAGATGTTGAAGACTGGCTTGAGCACTATGAACGTGTTGCCAAGATTAACCAGTGGTCTGTAGAGCAGAAGCTCTTGCGCACCTCATTCTACGTTGACGACAGAGCTCGTAATTCGAACGAAAACAGAGAAGGCAGTCTGTTCACATGGAGCGACTTTCAACAGCAGATGATCGATCATTGCCAATGTCGACCGACGGGACCGTGCCCAGCATCTACTAGAGTTACGGCTTCAAAAACGGAAGGGAACAGTCGCGATGTTCGCCGACGACATGGCCCGTCTCTTTCGTAGAGCCGACGCCCACATGACTGATGATAAGAAGTTGCGCTACCTCATGCGCGGCGTAAAAGAGCATTTCATCGCTGTAGTTTAGAGCAACCCGCCAAGCATCCTAGCGCACTTTATCAAGGAAGCTACAGCTATTGAGCGGGCACTTCAACAATGCGGATATTACGGTCGCTTGTCCGGCAGCGCCCAAATTAATGCCGCCGCCATGATGTTTGACAGTCATAGCTCCTTGCGCGACTTGATAAGAGAGATTGTTCGCGAGGAACTGCAGAAGTTACGGATGCCCGTAGTCAAAACATCCATGGCGTCTGTCGTTGAAGCCGTCCGCGACGAAATCCGCCAAGCATTCTCGGCGGCGGACACTGCTCACGAAGCAGCGTGCCATGAGTTACGCCGCCGCACCACGACAATGTATTTCATTTTCCGAAGCAATTTCAACCAGCGGCGTGGTTGTGTGGTAGAATACCTGCTTGCGACGCAGAAGGTCTGGGTTCGATTCTCACTAGAGCACTGCACGGGCCCGGGCCGGCCCGAAAGCCCGGGCCCGGCCCGCGGGCCGGGCCGGGTCGTCTGAAGCGTTTTCGGGCGGGCCCGGGCCGGGCTCTGGCTCGAAAGTGCGGGCCTGGGCCGGGCCTGGGCTTGAAGCCACGGGCCTGGGCCGGGCCCGGGCTTGAAGCTACGGGCCGGGGCCGGGCCTGGGCTTCAGGCTGCGGGAGCAATAATGATTTCGGTTTTTTTACTTGTGGTTGACACATACGGTACAATCTGCAAGTAAACAAAGATATTTGTTGCTCGCGTCCTTCGTTGCGCCTATAAAGGTGTAGGCCGAATTGTATGTGGCTATCCTTCTGGTCAAATTGTAAGCCGTAAATCACCTTCAAAGCATCATATTAATTTTCGCTTGGGCAGTGAGGGAATTAAGGGGATATAACTTGTCACAGACATCGCAAGCTCGTAACTGTCTTGACGAGGCGCACACCTGAAGCATCTTAAGGTGCAGGCGCGTGTAATTCGCGCCATCCGGAAAATGAAGGCCCTACCGCCTTGCAGTGTTGGAAGTTGTAAAGGAGGGAGGCTCTCCCGCAATTGCGCTGGTTTCCACGCGTCCAGGCAGGCGGTCTCAAACCTCGTCCTCGAGAAGAACTGCTGTTGGAGGGAACCGGACTGAGGAGCTGACGAAGCGTACAAGAGGTTTATTTACATTTTTACATTTAGACAGCTCGTTCCGGAATTGTCCTTCGCATGCATCCGTTCGCGTCTTTTAACTCCTTGGCGGTCCCTAGATGCCAGACCTAGGGAAACAGGGGAAGACGTTTCCATCCAATCGGGCAGCGAGTCCTGCAGGTCACCTTGCTGGCACCGCCCCCAGCACACGCACACACAACCCAAACACGCGCATTGTTCTCGCAACGATGCCGCGTCGGGGAAAGCATGCCGCCAGCACGCGGGTTGTGATGAGTCCCTCGTGTCGCTGCTCGAGCCGACCACCCATGCGGGCGAACGGCGGCTGCAGGCCCCTCGAGTCCCCTGGTATGTATCTAGGCAGCTGGCGCTGATTTGAGCGTAGACGGCCTACCAGCCGGAGACGCACAGCGCGGTGGTCCGAGGTCCGTCTTCGGCGGAAACTCGGCGTCGCGGCCTTTCCTGGGGCACAAAGGCGCCATGTGTCGCATTTCCGCTCCGGCACCGGCGACCATGGTGCTGTCTCGAGCAAATTGAAACCATGCACCTCCTGGCGCATGAGAATCAGCCGGGCGTCTTCGCGCTCTTCCTTATCGCCGCAGAATGAAGCGGCTACCTTTTTTCCGTCCTGGCGCCCCGCGGAAAAGGATGGCTCGCCGATCGCAACAGCAGCGACCACTGCGAGATTTGATAACTCCTCATGCGTGAGCAGAAATAAGAGGCACGCGTGGGAAGAAGCGCGTAAGAATAGGAGAGTAAAGACGGCCTCCGTTGCTAGGCGACACCCGGTTAGGCGGAGCATGCGCAGACCGCGGCCCACCCATAAGGAACCTCATGCAAGGAACGTGCTGCGTGTGTAGCGTGGGACCCGTGTCGCCATCTACTGAAAAAGAGAGAGAAAAAAAGAGAAAGCTTTGGATGTTGTGTCGTAGCTCGGCAGAGCGCGCTGATGCTTTTATTGTGTTGGTTACTGGCGTTCTATAGTTCGTAATTTGTCTCCTCTACACGTGGCGCTATGAATGCAGCTGTATTGCGAGACAAGCTCGCTGCCGGCGACTCGTCTCCAAGCAAGCTAAGAAAAGCCAGGTTTGGAAACAATTCCTGCAAGTTGTCGACGTGCACACCTTATCACCAGTAGGACATGTGCAGTGCAAAAGCTGCAAAGCTTTCTTCGCATATGATGGTGGGAAGACAGGAACGTCGCATCTGAACCGCCACAAGTGCAAGGCTGCTGGTGACACCACTGCCATTTCTTCGTTCTTCACCGAGAAGAAACCCCAGGTTTCATCTACCGTTAAGGGGAATCTGACGACTGCTTGCGTGAAGTGGTGCGCTAAAGATATGCGGCCATTTGACGCTGTTTGCGATGATGGATTCCTAAATGTTGCCGACGAACTGATTGCTATCGGTGCCAAGTACGGGAGCATATCCGCGAGGACCGTGATTCCGCATCCTACGACGGTGTCTCGCAGGGTGTCCGAAGTTGCAAACGAACTCCGAGAAGTGGTGATGCCTGAGATTCAGTCAGCGATGAAGGAAGGTCGCTGCTCGATGACACTTGACATGTGGACCAACGACCACAAGAAAATTGCCTATATCACTGCAACGGCGCATTACGTAAGTGTGAAATGGGAACTGATGAGCCTTGTTCTGTTCACTAGTGACTTTCCCCCCGAGAGAAAAACAGGAGAGAACATCCGTAAGGAGATTGTACGAAGGAGCGCTAAGTTGGGGATTGATGAAGGCATGTTGAGCAATGTGGTGTTCGTGACAGACCAGGGTGCCAACATAATTAGCGCGCTGCGTCCGTATGCGAGGATGAACTGCTGTGCGCACGTCCTGAACACCGTTCTTCGGAACGCGTTTGATGACAGGTACCTCGCTCAGGAACTTCCCGACCTTTTGGGACAACTGCAAAAAGTGAGAGCTGTCGTGACTTTTTTAAAACAGAGCGGACTGACGAGCCAGCTACCACACGGTGTGTGCCAGTAGATATGCACGCGGTGGAATTCAAAGCTCGCCATGATCAAGTCCGTGCTAAGTCAGTACGATGCGATAGAGAACCTCCTAGATTCAAGGGGAAATCTGCTCTTGGAAGACGTCAATAAGACTTTGTTGACGGAGGTCACCGAATTCTTGGAGCCCTTCAAAGAGGCCAGCGAAAAGCTTGAGCAGGATAATGTGGTAACGGTGCCCCTTGTACTGATGTTCTACACAAAACTGAAGAAGCACCTTACAGCTGATTCGACAGACTCACGAGAAGTGTGCGAGCTCAAGTCGAGGACACTAGAATTCTTTCAAATAAAACTGCCCATAGAAGAGCCTCACAAAGTGGCAACGTTCTTGTGGCCGCCTTTCCGCCATCTCCGCGTTCTTGATGAGCAGGAGAGGAAAAGTGTTCATGACAGAGTACGCGAATTGTTAATCGATGTACATCTGCGTTTGCCACAAGGAGAAACGAGCACAGATCATCCTGATTATGAACCCCCAGCGAAGCGTACATCCCTTGACGAATTTAAGGAGTGGCGCGATGCTGCGGAAACTCAACCAGCCGACAGTGAGCTTGACAGTTACCTTCGGGACAGTGACTCGTGTGAGGACATTGAAAAACTGCTTGAATGGTGGGAAGCCCATCGTAGGAAATACCGTGGGCTTTCATTTCTCGCAAAAAAGTACTTTGCATCCCATCCACGAGCGCCAGCAGCGAACGCAATTTTAGTGAAGCTGGGTACGTACTCCAAACAGGAGGACCTGCTTGAAGCCGGAGAGCCTGGACAACTTGCTGTTTTTGCACAAGAACATGTAGATTTTTGCCTTTTTCTGGCCTTTTCGCACTCGTATTCCTGTGGCATCGTTTTCAAGTGCGGTCTTTTTGTGTCATCGAGTGTTATTTTAAGCGTATTTTCTATCTTTATTTCACAAAGAAGGGTGAAACCTTTTATCTGAAATAGCATCAAGCACGGTGTGTATCTGCTTGATTATATAATTATATTGTAAATGGCGATTACGTTTCTGTGACGGCGTTAGAAAACGAAAAATATATATTTCATCTGCTTTTGGTGGCTGTTCACAATATATAACGTTAAAGTTTTTTTATCTTGCTGAAAGAAATTATTAATCAGAATCCTCTTAAAAATTGTGTAAATAATGTTTCTAACGCGAGTGTAGAAAAGAGAATCAACGAGAATGTCCAGGGTTTGATTCTATCCGCTTTTTCATGTTAGTTGTACACTTTTCAATAAATTTTGTTGCTATGTTTTATTTTACCCTATACTGCTATTTTAATGACTTGCCATGTGACATATAGGCAACATTCATCTATATTCCTTGCTCCCAAATCACGATATGATTACGAGGCACGCTGTAGTGGAGACCGGATTAATTCCGACCACCTGGAGTTCTTTAACGTGCACCTAAAGATAAGTACACGGGTGTTCTTGCATTTCGCCCCGTCAAAATGCGGCCGCCGTGGCCGCGGTAATCGCACCCACGTCCTACTACTTAACAGTTATCACCGCGGGCAAAGCAACATTTCAACGCATGTGCACACTGAATTTTTCCTCTGATTCCCCGCTGGAAAGCGCAAAGCATCATTAATAATCATAGTCAACAATTAATATTCTCTAGTGGGCCCGGGCCGGGCCTAATCATGAGTTTAGCAAGTTTAGCAATAAACACCCGAGCCTGGGCCGGGCCCGGCCTTGGAACTTCGGGCCCGGGCCGGGCTCGGGCTGGGGTCGGTCATGTATGGCCGGGCCCGGGACGGGCCCGGGCTTAGAACATCGGGCCCGGGTCGGGCTGGGGGCGGTCATGTACGGCCGGGCCCGGGCCGGGCCCGGGCTTAGAACCACGGGCCCGGGCTGGGCTCGGGCCGGAAAATCAGGCCCGTGCAGTGCTCTAATTCGTCTTTAAAAATTGAGCCCACTACAGTTGACCATCTGTGACGTTTGCGGTAAACTTTCCAGGCCTTGGCGAAGTTTGTTTACGTGGCGATGCTTCTCTCTGACAGACGGAAAGAGGAGGCGCGGGTAAGGAGAACAATGTCCGGTTCTTATTACGAAAACCTTCCAAGGAGAAAAAGCAGGCGCTGATTGGTGGTTTGCTTGCGCGGCAGCCGGCGGCAGCGGCAAAAATGGGTCAGGGGGGATTCGGTCGGTGGCCAAGACGCGTCACCGCTTCAAGGGAGAAAAAATAGAAAAGCGGCGTCTCGCGAGATCGAAGTTTCTTTAGGTGGCGTTGCTCACGAGCGCTGAGCGGCACGCGGGAGAGGGCCGCATCGCCACAGTGTTAGTATCCTTGGAGACCCAGTGTTATGGTGTCTACCAGCGTGACAGCGAATAGTTATCATGAAGGATGCAAGACGCCGCCCCATGAATATGAAGCCAATTGAACGAAAAATTACCTCTTCAGACTTCCTTCGTGAGGCGCCACCTATGGGGTACTCTCCCCATGAAAGCCAAGCAGGCGCGAAGGCGATTGGATGGAGTACAGTAGAAAAGGACTAGAGGAGAGAGTGGTGAACGGCTGGATCGTGTGCCTCTGACTGGCATTGTCTGGACAGATATTTTATATTAATTGCACTGTGTGTGATCGGTTGTGGTTCTGAATTCTGTGTTGCCTCTGGGTTCTCGTGCTAAATAGCTTCGCTGGTGATCTGTCATGACAGACTGGAGCGGCACCTAGAATTGTCACAGCACCTCGCTTTTGGTCAGAAATTTTCGGTCTGCATTTGCATCGCCTGCCTATCACGCCACGTCACAATTCTTTGAAAACTCTCTGCAACACAATGACTTTAGCAGACTAAACAGCACAATATAATTCCGGAAAACACCTAGAGATTTTCCGAATTTCAAAACGGTAAGTTCTTCCGAACAGATGAGTAGATGGAAGTCAACCGATATGTTGGTGGCGGCTACGCATAGCAGCTGGAAAGTGGATTTATTGAAGCGATAAAGATTTTGAGTGGTAGTATATTATGG
Source organism: Rhipicephalus sanguineus (assembly GCF_013339695.2). NCBI lineage: Eukaryota > Metazoa > Arthropoda > Arachnida > Ixodida > Ixodidae > Rhipicephalus > Rhipicephalus sanguineus. The sequence goes on along the minus strand of NC_051183.1, from coordinate 121,771,149 downwards.
TCGCCTGCCATGCGCGCGTAGGCTTATTAGGTGAAGTTTCGTGAACCAGTTTTTCCTGACGAAGTGTTGTTTAACACCTTGACACACGCAGCCGCTATATTTTCCAGCCATTGGAAGATAAGCAGATGAATTATTAATTTGGGGAATTTCACGTTGCAAAACAGCGACATGATTACGAGGCACACCATAAAGGAGGACGCCGGAAATTTTGACTACGTGCAGTTCTTTTACGCGCACGGATATTGCACAGTCACCGGTCTCTAGCGTTTCGCCTCCGAAGTAGATTAATTAAAGACCCCAATTGAAAAGTTTCATCCATGCCTCACGTTTGTGAGGCATGAATGAAAAAAATTTGTGACCTCATCATCACATCCCAAATTCTGGCTTGACCTCATGTGACGTAACGCCACATAATGCCGTTGTAGCGCCCTCCTTTGGGCGGCGAACAAAACTCGAGAACGTGCTACCTAGAGAGAAGAAAACAAAGACGGCTTTTCGCAGTGGCACGTGAAGCCACCGCTCGTGTTCCCCTCTGGCGTCGATTCTGAGTCAGCTGTCTTGCTCCTTCGCTCCTGTGGCACAAGCGTACAACGTCATCGCATGACATCGTTGCTTGGTCAAAGCTAGGCTGATCATGAGGCAGCGCAAAACCAGTTGAGGTCCAACCTATCCTGGAGGCATTGCGAAAGGACGCTAGGTGCACAAAGTTTTCGGAGGGTTGCGGGGCAGGGTAAATACATCTACTGAGCCCACATGACCGGCCGCTCATGTAGGCTGCCTAATACATCGACTGAGGAGACAAAGAAGATGGATTTCGCCTTGTAGTCGTCTTAGGTGAATGCACAAGGGACCCTGTGATTTCTAAGCCATTTATTTTGTCGCTTGTGGTAATTGGCGTCTGATATCTTCTGGTAGATATTCTGAAAAGTCACAGAAAATGTCGTGTATACAATATGACACAACAACATTCAATAAATTTGTATCTTGCCAAGGAAATTTCATTTATTCCTTAAGCTAGGGTTTAAACAAATGAGGGTGAGTGAGGAAATACGTAGAAGCGATTTTAGCAGTTGTCAGATGCACTAGGGCGCATCTAGCAGCACACAAAATAGAATATGTGCGTAGTATTAAACGTAGACATCACTGAATTTTCCGACTGGGACATTGAGTGATGAAGAAATAGCGCAACAAAATGCATAGTTACCGTGAACTAGTAGAAAAGGGCCTAAAATGATTATTGCCTGCTGCTTGTGAAATGCTTCAGGCGTGACCGAGAATCCTTGTTTTATTCTAGCAAAGCCTTTATTGCCTCAAGAATGTTGTTGGCTTTATAGGCGTGGCCTCAGATAACTCAGCGTCCGCGAGTGCGTAAAAATATGATTGTACACAAGATTCGTCGAAGTCGGTCAAATGCGTGTTTCTTCGCCTCATTTTTCAATAACTGATACTCTCGGGATCGTGGGCTTTTTGGTGATTAGGTGTTTCTGACACGCCGGTATGATCTTTTATCCACGTTATCAAGGTGACTATGATTTTACGTTGCGGAATTTCATTGTTGGCTGGACATGCACGGACGACCGTTTTAGTAGCATGTAGCAACTGACGCGTCGCGCTTCTACACACATAAATCATCCGATCCCTGGCATGACGAAATGAAACTGTTAGGAGGAAGCATGGCCCAGTGCGATATAAATAAATAAATAAATAAATAAATAAATAAATAAATAAATAAATAAATAGATAAATAAATAAATAAATAAATAAATAAATAAATAAATAAATAAATAAATAAAAGTATTACATCAGGCAAGCACACGCCAACATTCGCTCAGCCCTGTTTTCCCGATATTCAGTTTTGTAATTGGATCACACTCACGCGGAACAAGGCGGCGACGACGACTTCAGGAGCTCCTATATTAAATTGACAAAATTGTTTTTGACAGCGTCGTGTTAAGCACAAAACAAATAAGTATGTATTATCCCGGTAAAAAAATACCAGATAAAGCAGTAATGCATGGCTGAAGACAAAGCACACTCGCCAGGTAAAATAAAACACAGAACGACATCTTTGACGTTCCGGCGTCCAAAACGGGCGCCTTGTTAACAGTAAACGAATGCATATGTGCACATGCATTTATTTCGACGAATATATTGTTATATATGCGTCGAAAGACACAACGTGCTTGCCTGCCTCTCAGATAGTGGACCCCGTGTCCAATTTAAAGTGTTAGAAGTAAATTGCACGCAGGAAAGTTTAGTGAGCAGATGTCGATTCGGTTCTTTTGTGTTTTGTTTCAGTTGGAAAGTGTCCATTTTTTTCAGTCATGATCGTTCCTTGACAGACGAGTTTTCGCCAAGCCCTAGACTTCAGAAGTAATACATCTAGCGTCCAAGCACAAGGTACCTATACCAGAATACTCTGGCGCGTCGTTCGAAATAATTCATCTGATGTCCATGGAATTGAGAAAATAGACTTGATCGGGAGCAGGAACACCTTTTCAGCATGGTCAGAAAACGCTGCCGATCGGCAGTACACGCGAAGCAAACGTTACAGTGCAAGACGTGGCCTAGAATTCACAACTTGTTCGCAAAGTCAGCTAGGAATCGTTTCCTCTTCTCTCGACGGATGATGCCATAAACTCAAATGATCGCACTATAAACCCAGTCCACGGCAGTTGCCTGAATTGATAATCGTGAGCTGCGTAGTTACCGTGGCCGCTGCGTGATGCCGCCACGTGTCACGCACGCTCGCGATCACACGGAAAGTAAGCCGCGCGTTCAAAGAAAAAAAGAAAAGAAAAGTGTTCAAAGCCATGTGGCGTGCTGACGAAGGGACGTATCTTAACCCCCTCCCTCCGTTGCTTTCAGGGCGCTCGCTAATACGAAAAGAGAGAGATGGCGTGTGAAGCGTGCGACAAATCGCTGTAACTACCCTCGCATTTGACGGATTCCAAAACTTTTGTCGGCAATCGAATCGTGTAGAAATAGGCTCTTTTAGTTCATCCATATGACGATTACTTACAAAATTTCGCAGGGCCACTTTAAAAAGCTTAGAAGACACAAGTATTCCAGTGTTCCATTAAAAATTGCACCAGGATGATTGCAGCAAGGCGTTCTAAAGAAGGCGTGATCCCTGTCATTTACTTTCGAACGGCAAAAGTCTTCACCGTGGAAGAAATCATGTGATATTGTACCCGCCTTCCGAAGTCGTTAGCTTAGGAATAGGCTGGATAGCGTATCATAAAGCAGCGCTTCACTCTACTCTATGATCTCGCCGCAAAATAGTTAGACTATAATAGACACTATAAGAGACAGAAATAAACCCATTAACAAATATCCAACATTCACAGGTGCTTAGAAGGCCGGTTGTGGCTCGCGACAACCGCTCGTCCACAACCGGCCTGTGATGTACTCCTCTCTTAGCTGTAGCTGGGAGACAAACCTGTCTGGCTTTCGACATAAACCTTGATATCGACAAGAGTAGAAAACCCACAAACTCAGCAAAAAATTAAGATAGCAGATCAATGTATAGCGGCAAATGGAAGATACATTTCGACACGAGGCAAAATTTGGACCTTTTGGCCCTGGCGTCCTACAAAAAGGACACGAAGAAGCATTGCTATAAATTGTGACATAATTTACTAAAAAATTAAAAATGTGTATGTGGTATCCTCAATACACCTGTGCAAACATAGGTAGTCGTTTTTCCATCATCGTCTTCTTCGGAAGTCTGCAATGTTGAGAACAAGACGGCGGAAGGTGAAAAAGACGACAAACGCCGCAACCAAATATTTGATGACATTTTACTGAATAACTATTTTCTCTGTAGCTATCGTAATTTTCTCTGTTGTTTCTGAAGTGCTTGACGGCTTATTTACAAAGGGGGCCTTCCCTAAGATTTCCGCTTAGGCCGCTGCAATGATAAATCTTCATGTCCGAAATATAGGACACCAGGGCTTTGTGGTTGTGAGATCTTTGAACGCATTGCACGATGGCCCGAAGCCATAGCGCTTGTGTCAGCTTCCAATTTCTTGTTATTCTCCTCGGGAAATCAGCCTGCATTTCTTGCTAATTTGCAAGGTGGTCCCAACGGCGAGATTGTACGTAATGGATCTGAATACGCTTGCTGCAGTGTAAGAATGGTGCATGAGAGGGCTTGAAGATAAGGGGGATGAAGTGCAGTTCTATCAGATTACCCATGCAGGCACGGGCGACAATAAATGCGGTGCACCAAAGGAGGATTCGGCAACTTATTATGGTGTTAAATCTTACTAGGCGTCCAATAACTAGATAATGGCCATTCAAGTGCATTGAAGAGCGCTGTGTCACGAGTGCAAAAACTTGCTTTTGGACCTTTTAGACCCAGTAACTAATATATGGTTGCTAACCTGCTAGCTTCACAACAATTTCAGGCGTAAAGTAAAATAAATAGCGATATCGAAATTCACAATATTTCCCTTCACACCCACTAAGCGCTGGTGTCCTATATATAGGACATGGCGCTATTTTTCTCATACACTGGTAGGATGCTCAGAAAATATTATTTTCGTGCTCTTCAGGTGATAAAAAAAGCAATATCAACAAGAAAAAAATTATCTACCCGTTAAAAAAAATTCAGGGCTGAAAGGGCTAAGACGATTGGAAGATAAATAGCCATCATCTTCTTTTGCTCTTAATCGATTGTATTGATGCCCCCACATCCCGAAGGTATTCTGCGCCCAGCGTGGTTTTGCAGCGCCTCTAGGATCCGCCCACGGACCTACGATGGCATGTGACGACGTCGCCATGTCACCTCACAGTGACGTCACAATAACGACACAAAATTTCCCGAAATGTTCCGTCATGGTGAAGTCATAAATGATGTCATCTTGAGGTGATGACTTCTTCCATCACTTGTTTTGCGACCGCCCCGGAAAGGCCTTGGTCCCGGGTTCGATCCCCGGACCAGGACGAGGTTTTGGGCAAATAAGAGGCTTTTATTTCTAAGAAATCCGTATGGATTTCCTTGTGGCTTCGTGCTACAAACGGGTGGTTGTCTATTTTCTCTTTCTTAACCCTTCCGCCACCTTGCAGGATTCCGCAGAACTGATTTGCAAAAGGTTAAGGCTCTTTAGTTCTGCAAGAGTGAGGCTGTCACGGTACTCCGACCTGTGTTCGAAAAGTACAAAATATTGGTGGCCGTATCCGCATTGACAGCCATGAAGGTTTCAATATTTTACGTTAGGATAGGAGCGTCTGCCTGGGAAATCGTTGCCACTTTCGATCAAAAGCAGGGCCCTTTTGCTCAGCTGCACATTGGTGTGGGATGGAAAGGGCGGCAAAAAAGGGTGAGGGTGGCGATGGTCCCATAATTTGTAAGACCATCAATAAACACAGTCATTATCATCACCAGCCATTTTCAGGCGAAGCCTTCAAGTGCCTTATCAGACGCTCACTTCGAAAAACGCAACGTGCGGTAGAAAGACGCACAAGACCTCAGAAAAATCATAAAAGTCATGGCTTGAGCCGGAATCAAAATACGGTATCCGGCATGGCAGTCACGCATTCTAGCGCAAAGACACAACAATGCTTGAAACTGTTTTAGGAAAAGACTTTATACTTTCGACAGGCCGGGCGAAGACTCGCGTTGACAGATGTAAGACACTTATAATCGCAGCAGGCGTCGCTCCTCGTGAATTGCGCAGCGAGCGTGCGGTTGCAAGCTGCCAAACCATTGTAAAGGGCTCAGCTATAATTTCTCGACGTCATCATCATCACTAGCCACAGCGCCAAAAAAACTTAATCTATGCAGGTGCACATATTGCTTTGCACGCACATAGTGGGCACTTAGCAACTGCAATCGCAGTAGACGCCCTAGGAGCGTTTACAACGCCGAAGAGCGTTGTGGCCCAAATGGTGGCCACAGCCCGCCTGCAGGCAGGCGGACTCGTGGAGGAGCAGTGTATGGGCTAACGAAGCAGGCGCACAACCGCGCAACCGGTTGCTACAGAATGCATGGTGACGTAATCATGGCGCGGAGTTTTTTGTTCGCGTTGAACAGAATACGGCCGGCTTAAACCGCTCCACTGTGAAAATGTAACGCCTGCGACTAATCGCATGGTATTTCAAATATATGTTTTCTTCACTTTCTCAAGGGAACGTATCATGTCTAGATGTTCGCAAAAAACTACTCGAGAAATCGCATATACCTCGTGGAATCTCGCCACTGTTAATCTAAAGTCACTGGAACGAGAAAAGCACCGCGTTCATTTTCTCTTCGCCGCCCTGCCCTTTGCGCGGCTTCGCCACATAAATGGTCCAGTTCGCTGGCCTCGCTAGCGTCTCCTGGCCTCCGGCGGACGGCGCTTTGAAGGGCGATTGCTTTTAATTGCTTTTATAGCCTTAGAAAAGCGAGCACGAGCATTTCGACATCCCGTATCGATTTGACACTTTCATCGCAAGCCTGTCGAGGCATCGAAGAAGGCCTGGGTGCTGCGTTTTTGGATGCAGCAACCGGCGGGAAACGGGCAAAGCTCATTTCAAAATGTTAACAGCGCAAGAACAAAAGGAAGGGACGAGACAACAAAGGTAAAGAGCGCTGTTTACCTTTGTTGTCTCGTCCCTTCCTTTTGTTCTTGCGCTGTTAACATTTTGAAATGAATCCATACCAACTTGCCCAAGCGTCAATCCGGGCAAAGCTCTCTTTGTAATTTCCAGCGGGAAAAATGATGCCAAGCGATGGGCTGTGTGGCTGCGCAGAATACGGCGCGAAAAATTTGTTCCCATGATTCATACCCGCCTTTGTGAGGCAAGCGCAAATGTTGTTTCGGGGAATGTTTGCGTCTCCGCTGCACTACTGCAGCTTGCTTCGCGTGATTGCCGCAGAAGGTTCATGCACAATAACATTGCCGGGCAGCTCTTAACTATGTTTGGCGCAAAATTCACGCCTTTGGGCTCACATATAACGATCAGTGCGCCATGAAAACTGACTGCTACAAATTGTTAGTGCGTGACGTGACTGTAGGACGAACATAAATAACAGTGTTTACCATGAAAATAATGGCACGCATGTCACGTAAGGCATGATTTAGTACATGCCAAGCCCATGGTGCACTCGCGGCCGGTCCGCTGGCTTGATATGCACCAAGATCGGTATTGCGTGACGTGACCGTATGATAAACATAAATAACAGGTGGTAACACGAAAATAATGGCACGCATGTCATGTAAGGCATGATTTACATGTCATGCCCATGGTGCACCCGCGGCAATTTCGCTGGCTTGATATGCACCAAGACTGGTAGCGCGTGACGTCACTGTTTAATTGTGCCTTTTGTGTCAATCCGGCAAATCCCACGCATTGTGGGAATCAATCTAATGCGAAGCAGCCAGCAAAGAGCTGCATTATCGCCTTGTTCGTCTTTGAGGCAGATGAAGTAATTCATGTCATGACACCTAGTTCGCTATATATCGCACGTTTGTCATGCATGCATGTAGAACCTGGTATATACAACGTATGACCTGTAAATTATGTTCGTCACGCACCCATGTCATGCCATACCAAATTTGGTATACACCCAGTTAACAAAATGGCCGTAAGCACACAAAGGCAGTGTAATGTAAACCATGCTGTACATGTCATGCATGTGATGATTTTCACGTTACCACCTGTCATTCATGTTCGTCATACAGTCACCTCGCGCTATACCAATTTTGGTGTATATCAAACTACTGAACCGGCCGCGAGCGCACCATTAGCGTGGCAAATAAGTGATGCTGTACATGGCATGCAAGTCATGATTTTCATGTTACCACCAGTCACTAACGTTCGTCATACAGAAATATCTCGTTATATCAATTCTGGCATATATGCATTTCAATAAACGACCGCGAGCGCACCGAGACCATGTCATATAAATCATGTTTTAAATTTTATGCCTGGCATGATTTGCACGTTATGAGCATTCACTTATGTTCGTCATACACTCTTGTGACACCATATCAATTTTCGTGTGTATCAAGCTAGCGAAGCGGCCGCGAGCGCACCATGAGCGTGGTATGTAACTCATGCCATACATGGCTTACACGCCATTATTTTCATGTTACCACCTGCAGTTTACATTCGTCATACAGTCATGTTATGCCATACCAAATTTGGTATACATCCCATTAACGAAACGGCCTCTCCACGGCACAGTTCACATTTCTTTATCGCGTTAGTACACGAGCAGGCAAGTGAAAACTGCCGCTATTTCTTTCCTAATCAGTTAGAGAACAACGGTATGCTTCATTCGGGGCTGCAAAAGCGCACTCAATGCGTGCAACATGCGTTACTCCGCGTGAAATCAACACCGCGCCGCCGCAGCTTCGGCCGCGCTGGACCAAATATGGCAGCGGGCAAGACGGTCGCGGTACTTTTCCCGTTCCAGTGACTTTACGTTAATCGAGAAAGCCCTGCCGCCAGCGTCATTGTTTGTAGTGTAAAGAAGAAGAGTGGCCTCAGCGGCATTGCTCTGCGCCTCAGCGGCATCGCCATCGGCATGAGCTCGTGGTTGCTGCGATTGGCCGAACGCTGCTGACCGCTGCGAGAAGCATGGAAGAACACGGAGGAATGGTCGTGTCGTCGGATACGGATAGTTTAACACGGAAGGGGGGTTTCGATAGCATCAACGTCTGGAAGTGCAGAAAGCTCGAGTGCGGCGCGACATCAGTCAATGACGGCGTTATTATTCCCAAGGAATCCCAGCCTAATATAACGTCATGGGAACACGAGGGCAGCACAGCAAATTCCACGATATACACAAGTCCTTGGATGACGACTCGTGAGGTGCCGGTCGCGAGAGGTGTTATGCTTTGCGCGTTCGCCGTTTGAAGCCACAGGTCGGATAACGGGGTCAGAACATTTCGGAGTTCGCGGCACAGTTGGGCGGAAATTACGGATACAGCGGCTCCTGCGTCCACAAGTGCCATGACGACGGTGCCATCGACAGACATTTCAATTACGTTGACTGGAGAAGGACGAGGACTGATGCATGGCGACGGGGACGCAGTTCGTGCCTCGGGAACTGCGGCCATCAGTTTTTCTGCTCGGTGGGTCCGGTACGGCGACGCATCGGAGAAAGCGAGCGACGACTTGGAGATGGTGAGCGGCGGGTTGGTGCGAATGAGCCATCAGGGCGAAATGAAGAGGACGGATTGCTGGAAGGCGCAGAGGAAAACTAAGGAGCGAAAGAGGGCACTCGTCGAATGTTTGGAGGAGAAGCTGTGCGACGACGGCAATAACGCGCCAGGTGGCCAACACCACCACAAGCGAAACAGATGGGACGGTCATCGTAGGTCCGCCATTGATTGTAGTAGACTCCTAGCTGCGGCTGGGGGGTCGGAAAAGGCGGCCGGTGTGGCATCGGCATAGGGGGCGGCGAAACGGTCGCTGGTTGATACATAGGCGGTGGCTGGAGCGTCTGGTGAAGAGGTCGGGCAACGGCCTGTGCATACGTGAGCGGTGCAGTGACTGGCCGTGGTTGACGGGCTGGCGGAATAGCTTTCGCGACCTGGTCTTGGATGAAGTCGCGGAGCGTAGGTGCCGAACTGCGTGGTTGTGTGGGACGCAAGACATCGAAGAGAGTTGACAAGCGACCTCGGCGCGTAGGAACTCCTGAATCTTCGACAGCAGAGGAGCGTGGTCGTCTCCGATGCGAAGACTGGCGAGAGAGTCGTCAGGCGCCGAAGGACGTCTTGTGTGAAGACGTTGCCATCGTAACTCGTCGTAACTCTGGCATAATTCTGTCAGTTCGACGACAGAACGACGACTCTTCGACAGTAACATTTGGAAAGCGTCGTCCTCAATGCCCTTCATAATATGTTTGATTTTTGTCGTCTTCGGACATCGACGCGTTCACCCGCTTGCAAAGGTCAAGGATGTCCTGGATGTAGCTGGTGAAATTCTCACCAAGCTCTTGGGATCGACTGCGCAAGCGTTGTTCTGCGCGTAGTTTTCGTACCTCGGGCCGACCGAAAACCTGCGTGAAGCTGGTCTTGGAAACCGACCACGTAGGACGGTCAGCTTCGTGGTTCATGAACCAGTTTGGCCACGTCCGACAGATAAAAAGAAACGTAGCTCAACTTGGAGTCATCGTCCCATTTGTTGTGAACACTCACGCGTTCGTATGTGGAGATCCAATCGTCCACGTCCTTGTCGTGAGTGCCCGAGAATATTGGGGGATCTCGCAGACGCAAGGAACAGGCGCAAAGTAGAGTGGGCGGTGCCGTTGAAAGACTTGGATGAGTGGCACTTGCGTCGTTGGGCATGATGGGGGGTAGAGTGCGATTCCGAAGTTCCAGGGCGATCGAAACCGAGCAGCCTCCACCGCTTGCTAAGAGGTTTCTTGGCAGAGAATATGGCAAGAACAAGCAGCGGTCAGCAGCGTTCGGCCAAGCGCAGCAACCACGAGCTCATGCCGATGACGTTGCCGCTGAGTCGCAGAGCAATACCTCCGTCACAGGAAAAGGTATCACACGAAAGTGAAACTTGTCTTCACAAAAGGAGCAAATTGTTTATTGTGTATTGATATATGAGAGATTTTACAATGTCTATTGGTGTTTTAGAAACAATGACAACCGCGACGCGCAACCAGGAAGCTCGACGCGCTGCCGGGGGGCCAATAATATCACACAGCGCGAGCTCCGCGCGAATGGAACCTCATAGGCGATCGTGATGGCCCACGCACCTATAACAATGTGGCAGTGGAATTGCAGGGGCTTCGGCCGAAAACGCCGAGCTTTGGAATACACGATTCAAAATTATCCCACTAAACTCGATATTCTGGCCCTCCAGGAAACTTTCACGGCGGCGAAACTCTCCAGTTTCTCCCCTTACAATGAAATTGCACCCCCGGTGCTTCTCCCGTCACGGCACTCATGGTCCATAGGAATCTAACTGCCAACCAAATAGACTTAGATTTCAAGGCAATCTCATATACCTTTGTCGAAATTTTACCAAAACAACGATTTGAACAAACAGTATATATTCTAAATGTATATAGCTCCCCGAGAGATAAGACCCAATGTGTATCGAAACTCTTAGATAAAGCCTATAAATTTGCAAACCGAGCACCACTTGTGATGCTTGGCGACTTTAATGCTCAGCACTCAGCTTGGGGCTATCTTAAATGTGAAAAGAAAGGCACAAAGCTCTGGGAAACCGCCCAAGACCTCGGCTACACCCTCTTTAACGACCCAGAACGTCCCACCCACGTAGGGAACAGCATCAGTCGTAACACCTCACCCGACCTAACATTTATCAGAAATATTGTCAATGCCACCTGGGAAAATATAGAAATAAATGTAGGGAGCGATCACTACATTTTATCCACAACGGTCCCCTGCAGGGGTTATAAACGAAATAGGCCTAAAGTCATGCATACTCGATGGGACATATTTCGTTTCATTCAAGATAAACGCGAGTCTGCACCGATTACAAGCCTTGAAGAATGGGTGTCCACCCTTGTGCAAGATGCAGATAATTCAACCTCAGAGGTAAATGTAGAAGAGGACAGTCCGTCTCCGGACGCCAAACTAATCAATTTATGGCCCGCGCAGCAGTCTTCAAAAGCGGTGGCTAACGCAAAAACATAACAAAAGCCTCCGTAAACGCATTGCACGAGCGGGACATTGAGTAAAACACACAACTAAGCACGGAACACTGGCATCAACTTTGCGACCGCCTCAACGGGCAACTGGGGTGTAAAAATACGTGGTTCTTGCCTAAACATCTAATTGATCCTGACCAAACTAAAACGGCGCAGCAAAAAAAAACCTTCAGCGGATTATACGCTCCTTTCCGGGAGATAACGAAGCACTTATCAAAGAACTTAAAAATCGATACTTTAACCTTACTACAGGTCTCGCTGCACCTGCTACTTACATAGGAAAAACAAACGAAGAATTAGACAGAGAAATTACGGAATCTGAAGTTCGAGCGGTTCTAATGAAAATCAAGACCACGTCAGCTGCTGGTGAAGACCGCGTCACTAATAAAATTCTACGCAATCTAGATGACTCCTCAGTAACGGAGATCACTAAACTATTTAATACCCACTGGAAAGAGGGCACCATACCAACCAGCTAGAAGCACGCCAAAGTAATTTTTATACCAAAATCAGGCAAAAAGTTGGAATTCGAAAATCTCCGCCCCACTTCTTTAACTTCATGCCTTGGCAAGGTTTTGGAGCATGTAATTTTAAACCGACTCAACGAGTACTCAGAGAGACAGAGGGACTTTTCCCTCACACAATGATCGGATTTAGGCCAAATCTGTCTACGCACGACATCATGTGGCAGATACAACATGACATTCTCGATCCAGGTCCCATTAGAGCCACGCGCACCATTGCTGGGCTGGACGTGAGCAAGGCTTTCGACAATGTGTCCCACGCGTCGATACTTGCCAATCTGACCCAAATTAGTGTAGGCAAGCGCGTATACACTTACATTGCCAGTTTTCTTAAGGACAGAACTGCGGAGGTCCATTTGGGCGACATCAGAAGCGGATCTTTTCATTTAGAAACCACGGGCACCCCTCAGGGCGCAGTGCTTTCCCCCCTTCCTATTTAACGTTACCATGCGAGCTCTCCCTCCCTTACTGGAGAGGATTCCTCACATAAAGCATTCCATCTACGCGGACGACATCACCATCTGGACCAACAGTGGCTCGGAAGTGAGATCGCGTTAAGCAATTTCGTTAAGCAAAACGGTCTTGTGTGCTCTCCCAAAAATGTGAACTCCTAGTGATTAGGAAAAATTACACCATCTCCCGCTAAAGGGGACCATGAGGCGATGCGAAGCCGGAGCACTTGCACGATCGCGTTCCGTTGGCGTTCGTTGGGCATGCTACCGACCTCGCGTCGTGGAACGCGAAGAGGGACGCTACGCGCGTCGTATCTTCCATCTAGCCTGGCCGTTAATTCTCACAGGGCGAGCGGGGAACGCGGCCTACAGGCGGGCGAGAGGGGGGCAGCGTAGGAGAGGAGAGAGAAGGGGAGGGGACGCGCATGCGCTCGAGCTCATCGCGGCGTTGAGCAGGGGAGAATTTCGGCATGTCTAGCCCGCGTTTCAGAGGAAGAGTGGAAAGGGGGAGGGGAGAAGGGGAGAGGGAAAGTGGAGAGGGGAAGGGGAGAGGGAAAGTGGAGAGGGGAAGGGGAGAGGGAAAGTGGGGAGGAGGTGTGGAGAGGGGAGAGGAGGTGTGTGGAGAGGGTATGCGCATGCGCAGTAAGGGTGGTCAGAACGCACACCACCACCACCACCACCACCACCACCACCGGATTGAGCTCCGCCTTAAGATACTTCGCATCTAATAAATCTCACAAACCCAGCACTACAGGGGACTCGGCTTCTCCTGTCTGCGTGAATATGGAAGGCGGACCTCCGACCTGTATAAATCTCACAAACCCAGCACTACAGGAGACTCGGCTTCTCCTGTCTGCGTGAATATGGAAGGCGGGCCTCCGACCTGTTTTAACAATCCGAGTGCTAGGACTGTTAGTACAGCACAACACACATAATTCAGAAGCAATAGCGCGGCTGCAAGCCACGGCCCGCCAAATATGTGGCCTGCTAAGCCGCGTACCACGCGACATCATGGAATGAAGGAGGCAGATCTATGCCGGCTGACCGAAGCCTTCCTGATCAGCCGCATTGTGTACTCCTTCCCATACTATCACCTCCGCCTCTCTGATAAAGAAAAAATAAATAGTATTATTCGCATGCCATACAAATCGGCCCTAGGACTCCCTAGATTTGCAAACTCCGAGCGATTACTACAATGAGGTATTTATAACACCCTCGATGAAATAATTGAGGCACACAAAAATCCGCAGCTGGCCCGTCTGTCAAGTACCGATGCGGGTAGAAGTGTCCTGGACAGACTAGGCATAAACCCTGTTATGGATTCGGCGGGGCGTACCTCGCTACCACAGGCGATCAGACGTCAGCTCGTAGTGAAGCCTCTTCCCAAGAACATGCTATCGGGCAAACATGACGGAAGGCGGTCTGCCAGAGCGAAATACCTTTATGAAAAATGCGAGAACAACCAATCCGTTGCGTACGTGGACGCGGCCAAACAAAATGACCAATGGTATACCGTAAGTGTGGTGACCCGAAGGGGACAGTTTATCGATACCGCCTCGGTACAGGTGCCCGCCGCCGTAGAAGCTGAAGAGACCGCTATTGCTTTGGCCATGATTTTAAGTGACGATTTTAAGTGACTTTAAACGATTTTGAGTGACTCGAAGGGAGCCATCAATAACTCGAAAGGGAGCATAAACATCAGAGCGGCGAGGATTTTAAAAACTTCCAGCGTGACAAAATTCTTGAATTAGTGTGGGTCCCTGCCCACTCGGGGAACCCTGGGAACGAGGAGGCACACCGCGTAGCACGAGGTCTAACAAACCGGGAGGCGCATCTCTCGGACCCTGTCTACCCTGGTGAGGCACCGACTTCCTTTAACGATATAACTAATATCTATAAAACTGAACGGCGAGTCTACCCTCCGCCCGATGAAACTCTCACGAAAGCGCAGGCCACGATCCTCCACCGCATTCAAACTGACTCATTTCCTAGTCCTCATCGGCTGGCGCTAATTACATGCGGTACGGTTAACCCAATCTGCGAAAATTGCAGCGCGCAAGAATTGGCCACACAAAATCTCATATTGTGGGGCTGTGAAGACTTTCCTCCCCCCAGAACGCTTCTGCCAGCTCGCTCACGTTCAACGTGGGAGGAGCTTATTAAAACTGCCATTAAGGAAACGCAGCTAGCTATTGCAGCCTGGACCGAAAGGGTCGCTGCCCACGTGGAGCCACCCTGAGGACCGCACCATGCGTGTAAATAAAGTGGCTTTCTCCCCTTGGTGTATGGCAGCTGTAGCACTGTTTGACGCGGATGCATCCACGTTGACTTGTAGTGATACATCTCCATCGCGGCGGTAACGCCCATGATAATGAGTGAAACGTTGTGGTAGATCACATTATTATAGACACAGCATATCGCGAGTCCTGCACCAAGGTGTCACCAACAAGCGCCTAATAAACACTGGTACTCGATTTGCACTCTTTCAAAGCGTGCTCGGTTGAGGAAAGATACGGAAAAGTATCCGCTCCCAAGTAATAAGGCAACCTTCGCCTGTGCTCATCCATACACTACCACACTGCGTTTCAGGAACACGGGAGGCAGAAGTTCGTAGCTTGAGCCTTGATCGCGGGAAGGCGTGGCTATTGGGGCTGCCGTGTGTCTCGCTCCATCAAGGTGCGACATTCGCGCGTTGACGTCGTTACCTTTCTCTAGCAAAGCATTCGAAGGAGGAGGTGGCGGAGAAACACCATTCGTGCACGTGGAAGCTGCATTACTCTGACAACGAGCCGTCACACGCTAACACGAAGCTAAAGGCAAAGTAGGCAAAAAACGTAACTGCGTCTAGGGCGAATCGTCGATAGTAGCGCAGCCAGTGTATGTCCGGAAACCAGATTGACGCAACGCTTCACCAACAACGCATTTATTTCCTGCCCCGCTTTTGCCTCGGGGTTGCGGGTGGGTTCCCTGGGATTCCACTTTTAGGTTTTGAAAACGTGTCGAGTAATCGCGTTTCCATAGCCATAAATTGCGGGGCTTTTCGGTCGGTCTTCTTTATTTTTCAAACATTTCGGCATTACAAACAACTTATATTAGAGCTGATGTCTTCTTTCATATTTCAGGTTGAAAGCTTACTTGAGTTTCTGGAGAAGTAGCAGTAGCAATAGTGTGGGGGATTGAGCGCACACGCAGAAAATTCTCCATTGTCTAACAGGCATTTGATTGCACATCCTTGTATTTGTGGACACCCGTACATTCCTGCAAAAGACTTTTGGTGAAGACAAAGCATTGCTAATTTATATGTAGTTTTGGTTATTCAGTTCCCGCAGCTTCGCTAGAGCATGGCACGCTATGGTACCGAAATTGATCACAATTTCAAAAGACTTACTTCAGTTGTATTTAACCGGACAAAATTGGCTTTTTTCAATTTTGGACAAATGGACTCGCGCCAGAGATAGCAAGGAGTATACAAGCTGCGAAAAATCTACTCACTGTTGTAGCTTTTCACAACTCTTCCAGCATCGCTGTAATAATTGAAGCCTCCAGATGTGCCTATGGACAAAAGTAACCGGAATTTGTCATCCATCGCTGATTAAAAGGCCTCAATAACTGCATCAGATTTCACCTATTATATTTTATCTCATCAGATTTTATCAATTATGCAGAAATTTATGTATCTAGCTATGACGTATGCAGTGTTCTTAAGCTGCTTCAAAAAAGAAAGCTCATAATTGGGAGATTCCGTTTTATTGCGGTTAAAGCTGCCAAAATTGAAGAAATAAAACAGGCTGTCACCTTGCAAACAAGTACGTCTGTTTTCCTTTGGGCAAAGCGAGTGCCTGTTTTCTTTTTTCAATAAATCACCCTCTCTTGACGACTTTTCGTCGAACCTTGGACTAAGCTGGCAAAATCAATACATTATTCAAAAGTGCCTCCTTGTAAGACATGTGTGGTGTGGAACACAACGAAACTTAAAGGAATATGACAAGGTAAAACGAATTAATTGATGTTTCAAAGGTTTCTTTATTGTCCCCACAGATGAGCCGAAAGAAACATATTTTACTTGATCAAAAAAGAAAGATGACGTGGATAGTAAACTGAAATAAAACGAAAAGCAGGGCGAGTTGATAAGTGGACCTTCTTTTTTCTGGACATTGTGACCTAGATGGAGGACAGATAACAAGCATGACACAAGCGCTGTTCAAAAATATAAGTCAAATGAATCGCAAGATTCCTGAAGCTACCACACGCTTGCATATTTACGGGCGTACGCTAGGCAGACCGCTATCGCGGTGCATGATAAAGAAGAGCAATTTTGGATAGCAAAATTAATTGACGCCCGTTCGCGTGTTGTATGCGTCGTGTGATACTCTGTCATGTATATTAACAGCTTGCGTAAAAGACAGCAACTAGTCTTTGTGAGCGCTCGCCTTGTGTTTGTTTTGTGCCGACCGTCCGCATCGCGATGTCCACCTCGCAAAAAGTGGACAGTAATGTAAAAAAGAAATACACTACTCAATTAGGGGACGACTACTACCACCGTCACCTAAAACGGTTCGTCGACACTCCCGAAATCCAAGGCGATCAGCTATACGCGAGAGCCGGCAGACGTCTGCATACACTGCTTGCTAAACTGCTGTAACACACGTAAAGTGAGATACCTAAACAAAACTCAGTCATGGTAGAAGCGTTGTGTACAAGTAACTATTTCGTGGCCTCTCGGACACGCCTTGATTTTTCCTGAAATGTAGACGGGCGATTTCTTCATCTTCTGTGAAAACGGTTTAATCGTACAAGTGCCCTTGATGGGATCGACGCATAAAAGAATAAATAATAAACCTTCAGTCTGAAAATGTACACGTTACGCTCTCCATGTTCTTAACCCAGGCAGCCGCGGGTCATAGCCATTTCTCGTGCCTTTTCCAGCAGGCTGAGCCAATTCTCTTGGTCCGGGTGCATTAGGTTGAATTAGTTTGGCCTCCCTGTGCTCCTTGGTTACTGTTTGATAGCCGTCGGTATGAGAATTTTCTGAGCATTCTGATACCATGTGACAAGGGATGTCTAGCACACGCAGACGTATGAGTGGTCAGTCTGAGAAATCTGGTGCATTAGGATGCTGTGAATGTATATATTTTTTGCAATTTTCTAGGAGTTATGCTGTGCGACCAGGCTCCCATGATCTCTCCTTCAATACAGGACCGATCATCGAGTGTACTCAAGGCACACTGGAGAGTCCGGCGATCTGCATCAAATTGAGGACAGTGGAAACAAATATGTTCAATAGTCTACACAGTTGCAGTTTTCGCACACGGCTCAATCCGCACACACGAGTCCCACGAGCCCTCCTGCAGTACTTGAAAGCAACAGCATTGAGCGACCGCCTGTGAAGCTCTGCACTATGTGTCTTTTGGGAAATGTCTCTCCATCTCTCTCTAATTTACTCCCCTATTCCCCTTTCCATGTGTAGGGTAGCTAACTGGACGTATAGTCGTTAACCTCCCTATGTTTCGTCTATTCCTTCTGTCTCTCTAAGAGTTAAGGCTTCTTTGCTAGGATACTGACGCAAGCTGTATTCGAAGTACCCGCGCCGGTCGTTTCCTACGCCCTCACAGCTATCCGCGGCATAACTGGGAAATACAGAAAATGGATCAGCGGTGGTGCATGCCAGCATCTATTTTGACAAAAAAGGCGCGTGTGCACCATCCGGGCCATGAAAAGAAGATTTCAGTTCAAGATGGCTTGGCGTTCAGAAAGTGGCGAAACTTTGCCACCCGATTCAGCCCTGAATCGGGTGGCAAAGTTTCGCAAAGTTTCGCGACAGACAGACCAACAGAAATACAGACAGACCAACATTTCTGCGTTTAAGTTCCCCAAGAAAGACTATCGTCTTGAAAAACTATAACAAAAAGTCCTGTTGACAGAAGTCGAACCCATGACCTCTCGTTCCGCGACGACGGCTGGCGGGCGTTCTCTGAGCTACCGCCGAACACATTACGGAGGCTACATGAAGGCGCCTTTTATCTTTCACACTTTCCTCTCACAGTGCTCTTGGATTGATGGATGGATGCTATGAGCGTCCCCTTCATAACGGCGCGGTGACATCTGTCCCACCAGCCTCGAAAGAAAACAACAAAAATTCGCCGTTGTTACGACCGTCCCATTCGACACGTTTTCAACACAAGTTTAATTTCGTCAACGCTTTAACACGCCGTAAGGTGGCAGCTTTAGCCCAAGCCTCGCTCATAGCATCCATCCATATCGAAAAATAGCTCTCCGACTCTCGCCTAGCTGTTGCAACGCGTTCCCCGCTCGCCCTGTTAGAAGTAACGGCCAAGCTGGAGGGAAGGCACGACGCGCGCAGCGTTTCTCTTCGCATTTCACGACGCTGTGAAGGAGTGCATATCGTGTATTGGTGTTTATTATGCGCTTGTTGATGCCATTTTTGCGCGGGATTCACCATATGCGGTGTCCACGTATATGTTAAGAACTTCAGCTACCTTAAGTGTTAAATCATGATGACGGGGGTTAGTCGTCGGTACGGAGATGTGCCACAACGTGAGTGCGTCCACCTCAAGCGGTGCTATCTCTTCCAAACAGTACACATTGTACAAACTCTCATATACCAGTGCACTATGAACAATCAACTACTTCTGCGACGACACGTTTCACTATCGTGTTATACCGATTCCTATGACGGAGGGATCAGCCATCATTTTAACTTGAACGCGCGAGCGTCGACCGCCGTGTTGATAAGCGCCGTACAACGGAGCGCAGCGGCAAAGTGAACGAGAATGCGTGCACGCCCGCTAACAGCAGTCCTAGGCAGCTGTCGTCTGCTAGGCATTCCGGCGAACCGGACACCAGCCCCACTTCGTCGGAGCACTGCTAGAACCCTCTTTTTTACATTCCTGAACGGTGCCATCAACTTATACAGAAAATGTCAAGTGGTCGCGCTTGAGATAGATGGGTTGTGATTACGCACGCTGGTTATGCTACGTGCGTATCAGAATTTTTACAATGGTACTCTCAAGGTTTTTGTTCTGTCGAAACTATCAGCTACCAGAGCGCTCTCTGGCTCTCTTCATTTTCTTCTTGATGTTCTTAGTTGGTCTTCATGCTTCGTCAAGCTAATCAAGCCAAGTTATGTTAAGATCAAGATAATTAGGCCAAGTCATGTCATATTCACGCTAATTAGGACCATCCTAATTAAAACCTCGCAAATAAAGACCTTGCTAACTAGGACCTTGCTATTTAAGGGCTGCCCAATTTGGGCCTTGTTTAACAGAACTATGCGAATTAAGGCCGTGGTTATTAATCTCTTGTCTAATTAGGGTTATGATATTAGGAACTTCTAATTAAGATCATGCTAATTAGATTATGTCAAGTTGGGGTCATGTTCGTGAAGACCTTGCTAATAAACAAGGCATAAGTATCGTCTTATTTAACACGAACCTGATTAGCAAATTGTTAATTAGCGAGGTTATTGTTATTTGCGGAAAAGAATCAAAACATTTCGTGTGACTTCAGCCGCACCGCGTATTTCATGTTTGCTACACGAATTGTTGGATTGGACTCCATGGTACTTCGTTGAACCGAGCCGCATCGTCCCGTTGATAGCATCGGCGGCTTGCAGAGCTCGCATGCTCGGCTTCTGCATCCGACACAAAATACTGCCGCCCGAAGTTCTTGCTTTATTCGGGTGCTGCCAACCCTCAGCTAGCCACGGTACTCGGATCTGCAAACTTTTGCGCTCGGAATGGCAGCGACAAGTGCGACTGTACAGAGAAAACTTGGCGCTCCTCCTGAAAACTGCAGGGTGTGAGCACTCTTGGCAACAGTATTCACGGATTATCGACCGCACGACTGAATTTGTCTGGAAGCACGTTCTACCAGGCCTGAGGCAAGGACTTCGGAAGAAGCCTCCTGCATCGAAGAGCCAGGTGAACATCATCGGCGACTTGACGATACCGGACAGCATTCAGAAGGTACTCGAGCTCGGGCCGAAGTTCGCAGTTGAACCCAAGAAATCGGCTCCAGAACTATTGGAAATGGTCCGACAAGTGTCCAAGCGAGTACCTGACGCCGAGTCCGAAAGGTGTGTATCTGAGGGCGTTGATGTATTGGCGCGTTCCCGTCCCCTCACAGGAAAGTTCTCCTTGGTTAGAACTGTTAAGTACATGAAGGAACATTCGCTCACACTGGTACCCGCTGATAAAGAGGGTGGTTTTGTTGTGTTGAACAGAACCACATATAATTCAAAGGCTCATGAAGCCATTTCATCTTCTTTTAAAGTGTACAAAGACTTAGCTCTTAAGAAAGTGCAAAACGACGCGAAAAAGCTATGCAAAAGCTTCAAACTAGATCATTTATCCCGGTCCATTGAAAAGAGCACTAATGGTCATCTTGACTTGTTTTTTTTCTGCAAAAACGCACAAACCTGATTGTCCTTTCCGTGTGATAGTCTCAGAAAACACTAGCTGGCAAAAACATGTTGCAATGTTTTTAAAGAAGTACTTGAAGCTTTTGCCAATTGACGACCCTTTTTTGGTAAGCAATTCCGAGCAAGTGGTAGAATTTTTTAAAGAAAAACAAGACAGGAACCTTGTTGCCGTCTCTATCGATCTAAAGGATCTATACTATTCTATTCCGCAGGACGACTTGATGAGATGTGTAGCTCATTGCTTAGACAAGTTTGGAGCAGTACGTTTTCAAAACGCTTCCGGTTTGACATGCGACCAGTTTCTGGAACTTCTTAGTTTTTATGTTAACTCTACTTACGCGACATGGGATGGCACTGTTGTTAAACAAAGAAATGGTATCTGTATTGGGTCATGTATTGCTCCCTGCTTAAGTGACTTGTACCTAGCCAATCATGACCAGGTTCTTCATGAACGCCTAAAAAATAACCCGACGTTGTGCGTGTATTCAGATTCGTGGATGATTTTTTGGTAGTTTTGAACAATGAATCGTGTACTTTTGACTTGGCGGTCTCAAAAATCATAACCTCGTTCACAGAAGTTTTGTCCCCTTTGGTGTTGACGCATGAACTGCCCGAGGCCAATTTCATCAGATTTTTAGACTTAGGACTGTACTTTTCGCCACAGAAGGTTTGCTGGAGTTATGAGCCGAGAGGCAACAAGCCTGTCCTGCCTTTTTCATCCGCTCATTCAAAACTTGTAAAACGTGCAATAGTGCAATCTTGTTTCAATAATTCCCTTATGAAGTCATGTGATCACAAGGTGGAGGCCAGTTTCCTGAATCAGGCCAAACGTTTAGAAGAGTCTGGGTACCCATTAGGTATGCTCAGCTCTGTCGCAGAGGGCTTGAGCAACAAGCTTAAAAGCTCATCTAAGGGCATCAGCAGTGGTGCCAGAGCTAAGAAAGTTGCCGTTGTGCCATATATGCATTGCATTTCGCACAATCTCAGAAGAATTGCGGGAAAGTCGGGGTGGACGTAGTCTTTTTCCGCTCCTGACCGTCTACAGCGATTATGTCACCAGGTAAATTCAGAGAGTAACAAGGTAAATGCATGTCCTATTAATCACCGAACATTTTTTGTAACCTGTACTCGCAACGTTGTCTACGCCATTCCGCTTTCGTGTAAAAGGACGTACGTTGGTCAGACCGGCAGATGTATTAACCAGAGACTGAAAGAGCATCACTATAACGTCACAAAAGCAATCTCAGGTCATTTGGGCATTCATTGCCGAGATTGTGGCTGCATGCCCTTGTTTGAAAACACCTGTATCCTGTATAAGGCGCATAGTAAAATGACTAGAGAAATTGATGAGGCCTATGAGATTAATAGATTAGAAGAGATGTGCGTTAGTCAGCCTTCCCTCTCGCTTTCACAAAAAGAGTTGCAATATCTTGCTTTGTCGCGTTAATGCTTTTGATGTGCTGTGATATTGCCCTGTACACGTGTTCGGTTCAGCGATATAACCACTGATTGTCTATTGGTTGTTTCTGCTGTTTCCGCTCGCTCGGTATATATTTATCGGTTCGAGCGAAAATAAAATCAGTTGAAAGTAGCGCTGTGTCCTTGTCTGTTTTCTTTCTTCGTCCCTGTCTAGTCGCGCTTACCACTCTTCATGGTTGGATTACAGGAGCGTACCTTTTTTGTGTGCACGCTACAGCGACGTGCTGCCCAAGAATGGGGTAACGCCCGCGGAATCTCAATATGAGCGATCAGTCATGTTTGCACCCCCAACTCTTCACGCAGCCAGACATCTTCACTTAAAATAAATGTTCGGGTCCAGGACATCGGAGAAGCAGCACGACGCCATGTCTTACTCAAAAAATTTACGTCCTTCCTCCTGGCAGTGGGGTAGAGGGGTGGTGGCTGGTCATAAAACACTTGCCACTTGACGGCTGCTCCACCAACAACGGTTCAACAGCGGTTCGGTGCTTTCAACGCCTTTGAAACTGATGGGGGGGGGGGGACCTCGGAAGATGAGTACGCGTTTCGGCCTCTGCGGCCACCCTTTGTTAGTCAGTGGCTGTTACTTCCCCTCGTTCGGGCTCCCGGCATCGGTGGGCGGGCGCCCTTCAACATTCAGTCGGGAGCCATCGGGGAAAAACGCACCCGAATCAGATTCCACGGCGATGCCACAATGAGGAAGCAGCTGTCCTGTGATTCTTCGGACCTGATTGTTTTTACTTTTGACGAGCCATCCGCAGACGAGCACCAATGTGTTCTGACAACTCGCAAGCTTTCCGCCGGATTTTTTGTGTTGGTATCGTGTTCAGTAAGTCGTTTCTTTCCTTCATTGCATGTTACTTCCTGTGTTTTGCGTATGTGAAATATGTGCCGCGTTTATTGATGTCTACATTACCACGTATTTTCTTTCTATTTCTTCGTTTCTGAATACCCATGTGGTTGGATTTGTTGTGCGCGTCGATATAGGTTAGTTAAGTCCTCGCCCTTTGCGAAGTTGTCAGCATTTGCCGGTGTTATCTTCTTTTTCTGTCTCGTTGTCGTACGCCACTAAACATCTGTTTTTCATTTGCTCTTCGCCGTTCGTTATGCGAAAGGATTGTAGTATCTTTACCATAGGTATACATGGAGAATAAACTTGTGAAGAATACGTGCAGAATAAGCGAGGAATTGCGAAAGCATGCATGATAGCATCACTGTCAAAGTCCTGCCATGACCAGGTTGTGAGATGTTTTGGTAACCGAGTTAACCGACTTAAGGCAGCAGGCTTTCCTGACCAGCAGGCTTTCCTGACTTCTTAAAGATTTGAAGCAGGGAAAGAATGCAAAACACACAACTCAGGACGAGCCCAAGCAGAAAGTTTCCGCCATATCTTATGTGCACAAGGTTTCGTGCTGCTTAAAAACTATTGATGAAAAAGCAGGGGCGAAAGTTGTTTTCATGGTACGAAACAAGCTAGGGTTCCTATGCAAAAGAGTGAACTCCGAATGTTCTTGAAGTGTTGGGTGTAATATGAAGCATGCAAAAATGTTTGCAGAATGTATTATAGGAGCTGTGTGTTGCACTTATTTATCGTGTAGTTGATGCTACATCGGTCTGACGGGCGTTGTCTGAACGATTGCCTCAGGGAGCATGCAAATCTCATGCGCGGATCAGTGGGCAGTCACTTGGCAAGTCACTGTGTCAAGTGTGCGTGCACCCCCATGTTTTATGATTGCCAAGTAATGGCAAGATATAGGGACAAGAGGTCACGTGAAATTTATGAAGCTTTTTTTTTATTCGTAAGGTAGGAACTGAGTGTGTAAGTGCCCCGTCTATCAACTTGTTGGACGACGATTACGAGTATATTCTTAGTTAAAATATGATTTCAAGATGTGAAGAAGGTGTAGCACGTGCCTCCTCGCCCTCATGATTGTATAAGTTTTCGCGCCATCTGAGCAATAAACTGGTTGTAAGTGTGCGCTCTGTCCTATCGGACTTCTTTTCTCAAACGTTTTGCGCACACAGAACGTATTTTTCTTCTGAGAAGACAAAACGGGTACATCGCTGTGCGGCGTCGGCCAGATGCTTGCGCTAGATCGTACTACTTCTGCGAAGGACGGAGTGCCACACCCCGTTCACACTGTCGGCGCGAACGTGGACTGGGAACTCCGACTGAGTAGCAGAGAGTTCGCAATCTGTTTCACTCTGCCTTCAAGAAAAGAGTGGGCTTCGCAGTCAACTCTGCACTAGTTATAGAGCTGCTGTACTCTTGTAGCACTGACTCTTTTTTGTGAGTGCATTGAATCTTACAAATCAATGAGCATTAGCCAGCATATCACACATGTGCTGACACTGATTCTGACAGCAAATGTATGACTCTAGTTACCGATTCAGGGACCACGCAACTGACGCTGTGATTGCTCATCAGCCATGACGCCAAATATTTTGTAGCCTTTGGTTTACTTTGGGTTCGCCTTTGGTTTTCGCCTTTGGACCCTTGGTTTACTACATTATATGTATTGCAACTACCTTTTCATTGTAGAAGATGCTAAGAGAGCGAGTAATTTCAGAGATAAGAAAACTACACTATACGCGCGCGCGTAAGTTCTCCAATTGTCAAATCCATTGCGTATAGTGTCCCCACAAGCAGCGCAAGCTACAGAGACGGGGAGAAGGAGAAAGACAAATTATCGCGAATGAGGGGCTTCGGAGCCACGAACAACAGCGCCCGTAGGTGAAGGAGACGTTCGCGTACTCATTACAATAAACACCACGGCGTCTTGTACACATAAACAAGGACACATCTCACTCGGTGACTTCTAGCATTTGATTTCCCAGTGCTGGGGTCAAGGGGTCGCGAATCAAGCCCTTTTACGCGCAAGCGCTAACGCCAAATTAAATTTGTTAGGTCACCGCCGTGAAGCGCATGAAAGCTGTCCTAGTTAACGTAAAGTTGCATTCTATGCGCAACTGTCAAGGGTATAGAGCCAATTTTGTCGCGCGGCGCTTGCGTTCATGGGTTTAAACGTCACCGAATAGAGTTACACGTCACGTCACTTGTCGAAGTATATTTCAGTGCGTTACGTGCTACGTCTGCTGACCATGTTGTATTGCCTACAAGTGCAACGTGTCAAATTTCCCGGAATGTTCTCAATGGCTTTTAATATTCAGATAAAAATCACACATGCGTTTTTCTCATGGGGGCTTGTTTTTCTTTGTCGCGTCGGTCGCACATTCCAGGCTTTTTATCAAGCGAAACCACTTCTCATTCATCTAATGATGATCAAGGCACACGTATATATTTATACTATGGCTGCCCTAAGCAGTCGTTGTGAAAATAAAACTAATATACAGAGTGTTACGCGTAAATTAGTTTACATATAAGCGGCTAAAAACGCGTCAAAATGTGCACGTTTCTATATGGATAAATCTGCTATCAGCATCGAGTTCAGTTTCATGTTATAGCATATTCTGAATAAATGCTTTAAAATATTCCATATTTTAAAGCATTCTACTTCAGTGAAGCGTAAATTCTGGTTGGACATATGATAGCTTCCAAAGACTGTGGAACAGCATTTATGGTATAAAAATAGTAATATATAGCTGGTAACTCGGTTTCCTTAATATTTACCAGACAGAGCAATCATATCGCGCGAAAACGAAGTAGTACATAGCAGAAAGAAAAATGTACATGCTCTTTGAAGGATGCGGGACTAAATGAAGATATTCGCAACCTCGTCGGTTTCTTTCTTTTTCGCCTTCGCGTGGGTTCGCTGTTTTATGACGAACCTCTACCAACTCGCCCAAACCACTACATCGGTCCAAATAAAAGAAGCTCTTAACAGAACCCATAGCCAGCTTAAGAATCGCCCTGTTCATGGAGTAATTATGTAAAGTGCTTCGCGAACATCTTTTTTCTTACCTATGATTTTTGAACTGACACAATGACACTTCCGGCCTTCCAATGCGCAGTAACCGTAAAGGTAACCCAGAACCTGGCAGTAAAAATCGCATGGACTCCTTGTTCTTGGACACCTGGAATCTGAAAATGAGCGATTGCAGATGTAGGGGCTCATAATAATAAGTAACAGCTCCTATTTTTTCACTGCGCTCTAAAGCTGTGTTTTGTAATCTACAGCCACACGTCTCGTGCTGCCTAATCAGCTGCACGTAATAAAATAGCTCTAAAACTAGCAATAATGTTAGTCGCCGCAATGAATTTTCTATAAATACCATTCATCATCGTTGTTGTACTATGCCGCTGCTTTAAATTAGTTTTAGTGTACAGGTTTATACAATACGAGTAGTCGAAGCTCACATAGCTGATTCCCATCGAGTCGAAAGTTATCTATCCATCTTGTGCGTGAGCGGCTTCGTTTTCTCTGACAGTTCACGTTTGCTAACATTAATTTGATTCTACTCAAATCCAGGGGCCTTCATATCCTACGCCCGCACAACAGCTCAAAAGAACGTAGCTTTTTTTTAACGTCAACGTCTTGTATGTGTATGTTGTCATGCGTACTTTATATATTTGAATATACTAAGAACCCGGAGGGCACAACATGGATGCGGGGGGGGGGGGGGTGTAGGTTCGCGACGGACTGAAGAATATGTAGCGCACTAGTGCGGACTACAAGAATCCGACCAGGAAAAGACGACGACTGCAAAGCTACCAGCACGAGACAGTCGCACGTGTTCTGTTCGTGCTGTGTAAAATGGTTCCACGCGAAATATATATTTTGTGGCCTCACAACATCATCTGTCTGCCTGTTCCCACAAATACATACAAAATTCAGCATAGAGCAAGTGAAATATAACTACCACATATAAAATGCAAACATGAAAAGAAAGTATTATAATTCTAACAAGGACAGTACAACACCACATTTTTTTTTCGAAGTTATACGCAACATTCCCTCCCTCCCTCCCCCAGCACACACATGATAACATGAAGAGGATAACCTTTAGGTTTGTTCGGCTTCTGAAGCGAGCGCAAACATCACATGCAGTAACAAATACAGTGAAGTTAATTATTAAAAAGCACCATCTAATCGTCTATGGGGTGTGCAAATTCCAATATACGTCTTTACTCAGTCGGACATTTCACGGAACTTAGTAAGTAAGCGCGTAACGAGAGAGTGAAGACGGATACCACAGTCGTCACTCTCTTGACGCGCTTTACTGCTCGGCGCTGACCTCGCTTTAACTTGCATGTTACTTATAAATGACGCCCACTCTTCTACAAACATAGGCATGTGCACGAGGGGGTCGCCTCTCCTAATCATCTAAAAGGGGTCATCAATTCCGCTCCATGCATTTACTCAGTCGGACCTTTTACTCTATTTTTATTGCGATAGCAATTATATGGACACTCTCGGCTTCTTTTTGTCGTCGCCGTCACCGTCATGTCCTCGATGTGTATATGTATGTATATATAAATAAAAGCGACAAAGAAAAGTAAATTAGAAGAAAAAAGATAGTTGATCCCTCCGTCATGGGAATCGGAATAAAACGAAAGGAAAGCGTGCCCTTACAGAAGTAACTGAATGTTTACTGTACATTGACATAAGAGAGCTTGCACAATGTATATTTATGTCTAGCAGCTATAGCACCGTTTAACGTGGATGCACCCACTTTGATGATTGGTGGTACACCTCCATCCCGACGACTAACATCCATGTTAAATGATTACACAAACCTTGTGGTAGCTGTAGTAGTTAATGGTGAAAGCGTAATCAGAGAACGAGATGTGATAGCCAGAAGAGCGTCACATATTGGACGCAGACCTTGGTCGCCATCCTGCGGCATGTCAAGATGTGATTGAACACCACGGCCGCACTAGAGGGAAACGCAGAGCGCGTCGTGCCGCGCCGATAGCCCGGCCGCAATTTTTCTCGGGGCGAGCGCGTAGGCAGAGAACGCGGTGAGGCTGGCGCGCGTCGCAGAGCTGTTTATGGTTTGATTAGCGTGATGCTATGAGCGGGGCTGACGCTTTTACGACGCTTGCGTTAAGGTAGCGACCTCGCGGTGCGTTAAGGCATTCACAAATTGCACTTCTATCGAAACGCGCCGAATGGGACGAACATGTAACGCGTTGCTGGTACTAATCGCGGAGGCCACAGTAATTATGAATTAGTTTACTTTGCCGTTCAGAGGTCAACACCACCCCGCCGACCGGGAGAGTGGTAGATATAAAAAACGCGTTTGTTAAGCCCCTAGAGTCTGCGACCGTGGCGCAGTGGATAGCGTGCCCGGCATCTGTTGTTGCGGACCGAGCGGTCGTGGGTTCGATGCCCATTGACGGAACATTTTTTCCTTGCCATCTAATCGTGTAAATTTCTTCGACGTCATTTCCGTGACGGAAATACGTCACTGAAGTCTTGGTGCACTCCAGCATAAAACATTTTCGTGTTAAAATTCCGAAGCGCGCCACCGGGATTCGAACCTGCGACTCCTCACTCTGCAGTGCGCTGCCTTAAGCAATACGGCCACGCCCCACCGGCTGTTTAGCTAAACAACGGGGAGCTATTTATATACGCAATGTAACGCTAACGGCACGCAGAGCTCGGAGGTGCTTCAGTCTGTGTAGTATCACCTGCGAGATAGCCAGAAGGGTGCGCTTTAAAACAACGCTTCTGCATTTCCCTTCAGTTTAAAAGCTGCCCTTGAGACGTGCACTAAAAAGTAGCCCATTTCTGCACCCACTGACGATGTTGAACGCCGAGTAAACAATGCGTCGAACGCCACCGCGTGGCAGCAGCCAGGGAGGGGTTACTTCAAGCCCCGCCGTATTAAGGGCCCCACCGTATTAGTGCGTATATGAAGGAAATTATAGGAGCCTTGCTTTAAAGTGCGCCCTTCGGGCAATCTCGCGGGTGATCATAGACATACTGAAGCACCTCCGAGCTCTGTGTGCCGTTAGCGGTAAATGGTGTACATAAATAGCACGGCGTTGTTTTGCTGAACAGCCGGTTGCACGTGGCCGAGTTGTTTAAAGCAGCGCGCTGCGGAGATCGGGGTCGAAGATTCGAATCCCGGTGGTGCGCTTCGTAGGTTTCTTTCTTTTGAGTTATTTTTTCTTCGTGTTTTTTATTTATATATACATACATATACATATCTGGGACATGACGGCGGTGGCGATTGCAAAAACCAGCCGAAAGTGTCCATATAATAGTCACTTGCTACGTGTTGCTTAAAAAAACGGAAAATGTGATCCTGGTGGCGTGCTTCGGAGTTTTTTTTTTGCTAATTTATTTTTTCTTTGTCTCTTTCTTTATATGTACATATATATACATATCCGGGAAATAATGGCAACGGCGACGGCAAAAAGCAGCCGAGAGTGTCCATATAATTGCTATCTCAATAATAATACTGCTTTAATTTCTGAAGGAATGATTGTTAATTAACAAATATTATTCAACTATTCCAAAAAAATTCACATTATCCACGGGTGAATGATGAAGAGCTTGGGCGAAGCTCCTGAAGCAATCATGGTTACGCCGTGACATGTTCAGTGGTTTCGCCCAGCAGTAATCAGTTATACGCCGCTTCGATGATTTTTCATTTTCCCTTTTTTTCCTCTTTTTTTATTTTTTTATTATTTTTTATTTTTTTGTATTTTTTATTTTTTATTATTTTTATTTTATAACTTTTTCTATCTATGGGACCGCGCCATCTAGTATAGCGTCACCCAACTGCAGTTTGCATGCATCTCTATGGGACAGCACCATATATTGAATGATACGGGAGACGCGACGGCGGGGACACGCCGGATGGAGCGACGACCGACCAGGTGATGCTATAAGGAGCTCCGCTCCTATTATTCCCAAGCCCACGCTGGGTACGTGCCGCTGTGTCATGCCGCAGCATTTCATGCAATGCTTAATACGACTGGAATAGCTCCAAGTCGGCGCCCACATTTCTTTTTCTGTATTCTGTAGCAAATGAGTTTGGAACTCCTACACATTAGAAAACGCGCAACTCTCAGGAGGAAGAGTAGTTTTTCTAAATAAATACATTCCTTTAAATAACAGTATGCGTGAAGCTACTTACGAAGAAGTTCTTCCGATACGCTTGTGGTCGTTGTACTTAAGGAACCAGCTGCCGTGGCATTCCGAATACTATTCAATGCCGTGCCTGTTGATATTTTTAAGAACAATAATCATGAAGAACAATCTCAAGTTATCACCTACATGAAGCGCCCATATCGTTTACAATTATTAAGGCTCATTAATACATGTTTACGTGCCCAGTAGATAGCACAGCGGCATACGCTGGAGATGAATCACGTATTATATATCTTCTGTTTAAAATAAGAGCCCCAAGGCACTGCAAATAAATTAACGTGCAATTCACGTTATGATGTGACCTGAAGAAATTGAACTTATTTATTTTAAGATAGCAAGACGCAGCTGAATCTCAGTGTTATGATCGATTCGACTGGCGATCGATCTGGTGTAGTCCTTCTGGTATAATTTTTAGAACCCACAAATGGAGCGAACACTGTGTGTGTACTTCCGGGCGCATAATCTGCACATTGGGAAAGCTGCCGACTTCTTTGGATACCGGGTCCAGGACGATAGCCGTTTAATAGCTGGAATGCTTGCTGCAAGGTATTCATTCTTGCAGGCGCGCCGGCTTTGTACCTCTCTCGCTCTCTTTATATATATATATATATATATATATATATATATATATATATATATATATATATATATATATATATAGACCTGATGAAGATCGGTCTCCGATCGCAACGTCGACAAATGAACAGTTTTTATGAAGCGTATACATTTTTTCCTAATTATTGTACGGCAACCGAAGACAGACTCTTCATAATCTACGTATATATATATATATATATATATATATATATATATATATATATATATATATATATATATATATATATATATATATACGTAAAGGGCGTTTCGGCACAGCGCCTCTTTAGGAGGAAGCAGTAGAACCGACACTGCACGTCAAGGAGTAAAAGCAGAGCCGACGGGCGCGTTCCGATGCTTGTTTGTTGTTTCTCCTCAAAATTATGTCACACACCCACTCTAGGCGAGTGGCCAAGACTGCGTATCATAAGATTTCGATGAAGACTACAATATTGCTTATTATTATAAAAAGTGAAAAAAGTTAGAGAGAGGGAAATAAAGGAAATAACCGCTAATATAATAACGGAATTCTGCACTTTCGAGCAGACCAGACCGCTTTGTTGGCTAGAATAATCTGGATTCAGTATGTTATATTTAACACATTTTCAAAATTTCTTACGAATTTTTATTGAGGTAGAGGTTAAAATGAAATACATTCAGTAGCTTGAATATACTTACAAGCCGCATCAAATACATCCATGTGGCATTGTCCCGAAACGGAGGCACCAAAATTTAGTACAATTTCTGTAGGTATACTTAGACCTACCTTCAAAAGCGGAAAAACTAGAAGTCTTTATCTAAGCAACGAATATATGCGGCATGACCAATTGTTCAAGAGTTTTTATTTCTTCGCAGAGTTGATGGAGGGGCGATACCACCAGACCAGCGGTGTGTAAGTATAAGTTTAATGAGGGGACAGGGCACGAAACCTGGTTATGATAACTGCAGATTGTCTAGACTGACACTACTTAGGTTTTCATAGAAATTTTAGGTGTTGATATTCCGTCCATTTGGTGGTTGTCTATCTGTGCCAATTGCTAATTTTCTATATCTAATCGCTCCTTGATATTCCACTACTGGAAGTACCGAAACTATTGGGCCATCCAGCGATGCTCGGGCTAAGGAATCCGCCATTTCATTTAAATGTAACCAACAGTGACAGTGATCTAACGCGATACGCCGAAACCGCCACCCTCCCAGCGGCTACAGCGCGCGATGTTGCCTCCTTCCTGCTACACCGATTCATACTGCATCACGGTTCACCCCAGGAGCTTTTCAGCGATCGAGGCCGTTCTTGTCGGAAGACATCAAAGCCATTCTCAAAGAGTGCCATGCTGTTCACCGCAAAGCTACTGCTTACCACCCACAGACGAATGGCACACATTAGTGGTCGGTTGGTTCGTTGGCGAAACATTTATTTAATGCGATAGCATTAAAAAGCTCGTTTCACAGAAATTCCGGTGTCGTTGTCTGCGACGGCGTCGTTGGTTCTGAGCGAAAAATCATCATCTTGTCCTTGACCGAAAAATCGAGCCAAGATGCAAATATAATAAAAATAAAAATCTTCAGCTTCTAGTTCAAATCAAACCCAGGCCAACTCGTGGCAAGCAGGTGTTCTACTTCAGCGGCACGCTATTTCTTGAAGCTCCTTCGGAAGAAAAAAACACTATATGAAGGTCATGTAGTAGAAGGAGTCTCCTTAACGCATGTAATATTGCGGGACAGAAGCGTAGAATCGCGCCACACGTCAAAACATTGTGACTTGCGCAACTAGTGGGCATTTAAAAGCCTACCGATTGTAAAGAGCTCAGACATATATAGTCATCATCATCAGCAGAACCATCAACAATGTGAACAGCTGCATAGGTTCGCATGTTGACTTACGGACGTGTGGTGGGCCCTTCGCTGATTTGCAAAAGGAATAATTATGGCGTAATGGGCACTTAACAGCTGTACTTCCAGTAGGCATTCAAGGATACTTTGAAACGGCAAATATTACGAACAGAGTCGTTCCTTTCTTTACGGCATGGTTGAGGCATGCACCGAGAACCGAAGACATACTAGCAATTGAGAAGGCGATGCGCACGGGGCCCGATTGCGCTATCGCGTTGTACGCTTGACGGTGAAGGTCATGCGTCCTCCAAGTTTTTCAGAACGTACGCGACAGGATATTCACGTTATTCTTGTCATGACCATGAATCGCGTTCGTTGCATACACGTGTCCTACTACAGCAACTTTAACAGCGAATCTGTTTAAAGTCATGGTAAGTTGTCTGTCGGAAACAGAAATTATCATCATGCATCGGCACGCGCTCTCTCCATCTTCTTCTTCATTTTCGTTTTCTTCTGCTTCGCTCCCAGAAAAAAAAATCACAGCATATCCACGTGGTGAATGATGATGAGTGGGGCGAAGCGAACTCGCGCTGCAGCACAGCGATGGCATTGGCGCGAGCGTGGTCCTTCTTGATGGAAGATATTGTGACTAGATTGTTTGAGAACCACATAATGTCGCACACACCCCAACTACGGCCGAAACTGTTATCAAGAAAGTCCCACTGGAAGCGCGCGTCGGCGCCTTCGGGCAGAGCCCGTCTGATGCGTTTTGCAGCCACTTCACGTGCTCGCACAGCCTCGGGCTCTGCCTGCCGGTACGCGCGCTTTCTCGACGCTTCATGGTCCTTCACATTTTGAAGATCCGATTCGCGTCGCAGCCGTGCAGCTTCGGCCTCGCGGGCTCGTACGGCGGGGTTTTCGCGCCGCAGCCCTGCAGCTTGTCGAGCAGCTTCGGCTTCGCGGGCTTGAACGGCGGAATCTGCTTCGCGGCGTCGACGTGCAGCTTCGGCCTCGCGGGCTCTCACCTCAGGATTTTGTCTGCGAGCGCGCTGCCGCCGCCTTCCGTGCCCTCCGTTCCGCAGCCTTGTCTTCCATTTGGCGAATCCGAGCTAAAGAGAAAGCGTGCCAAGAGAAAGCCTCATGGCGCGTTTCTTCTGAAATGTCTTCGGGTGTCGTTGAAAACATGAGATGTAGTAAAGAAGAAAGAATGCCACACAGGCGAACACGCACGAGAGTCTCACTCGCCAACGTCGTCTTCTTCTTTTACTGCATACCAGAACGCGCGCTTCTCACGAGCTAGAGGTGGCTACTACAACGCTACAAACAAACGGAGGATGGACAGACCCACGGCATAAGGAGCTTCGCCCCTAAAATGCGCCGATTTCTCCAGCGTGGCCTGTAATAACCCTGATGGGTGAGAGAACGAGTAAGAGAGAGAGACATAACGTAGGTGATATAAAGAAAGAAAAGTGGATAAATTCTTGGCGAAAAAAAACTCTTCACGATGCGACATTCGAACCTCGGTGCCCTCGATCCGAAGGTGCGCGTCCTATCCATTCGGCCATACATGCACACTAACGGCACATATCATAGCCTTGTGTAGTATAGTGTAGCAAAGGGGTATGAAAGGGGAGTGAGCGTGAGGAGGAGATATGTGATGGTGAGAAGCGGTGAAGGGAAGAGGGGAGAGCGTTAAAACATAGCATAGGAATAATGAGAAAGAAATAGAGTGGAAGAAATGCAAAGAGAGAAGGAAAGGGAAATAGTGAGACACGAACAAAGAGAAAGAAAGAATAGAGTGAGAGATAGAGACAGAAAAGGATAGAAAGAAGGAGGAAGTAAGCGAAAAGTCGAGAGGAGAGAGAGATATAAATAAATAGAAATAAACAGAGAAAAAAGGCACATACAAAAACAGATAAGAGAGCGGCACACGGAAATACAAGTACAAAGACAAGTACAAAGAAAAAGAACATTTCCAAAGCTTTTCAGCTCCGCTGTCTTTTAGCATGGCGCCTCCAGTGCAATATATTAGAGAGTTTGAGGATTGGGGCCCCAGGGAGCTTGGAAACCCACGAAATTTGTGAGCCGCCAGGGCCAATGCGCAGAACCCAAGCCACTCTTGGGCTCTTGCGCTCGCGTTGACCGAACACCCAAATATCAAAAACTAGTGTGTGTCCCCAAGACGTGTTGGGTCGCCAGCGAGACGACGTAGATGCAGCGCGGGCCAAGACGCAGTATTGCCCGCGTCTCCGATAATTTTAACTTCGCCACGAGTGGCGCCCCGTGAGTGTGGCCCAGCGCCACCTGCGTTTGACCCACTTCTCAAACTCTGCTGATCCTCGGAACGCAAACGCGCCCTACCCAAAGCAGCTTGGGTCCCCAATTTTCAGACTCTCTAATAATATATGTGGTTTTACGTCCCAAAATCACGATATGATTATGAGAGATCCCGTAGTGGAGGGCTCCGGAAATTTTGACCATCTGGTGTTCTTTAAGGTGCACCGACATCGCACAGTACATGGGCCTCTAGCATTTCGCCTCCACCGAAATGCAAGCTACGAAAATTTTCGTGTATGCCAAGTTAAGGAGACCGCCATGAGAGCACCCAGACGTAGCGGACTAGATAGATAGATAGATAGATAGATAGATAGATAGATAGATAGATAGATAGATAGATAGATAGATAGATAGATAGATAGATAGATAGATAGATAGATAGATAGATAGAAAAACGGTCAAAATCTAGCACACTTTATTGTCTTCTCTTCTATCCCTCTTTTTCGGCGTCGCCACCAGCGGCAAAACGTTGACAGCTGAGCACCAAGCGAGGATACGGCGGCAGCGAACCAGGGAGTGCATCTCCGATGTTGAGGTCTTCCTCGCACCTGCGTGCCTTAAAACACCTGATGTCTTGTAGGTTTCCGCAGGTCCTAAACCATAGCGAGCGCAGACGGCGACACAGTCGCCGTCTGGGCTTTCCATGTCTTGCTGTGTCTTGCCTTTCTGCAATGCCTCGCCGTGCGGCTCTTGCTCTTCTCGTCCTGGGTAACCAGCGCTCCGCCTCCTTTCTCATCATCTGCTTCCGTGTTTAATGGAACCTTGCCTGCGCTCCTTGGACGCCCACAGGACCACGTGCAACGCGATTCTATCCTGCTCCTTTTTCGCCGTCGGTCGGCTCACTACCGTTTCGTCGAGGCCTTCATCTAACTCGTTCTGCTCGTCTGTCTCAACCTGCATTTTTGCGGCGTCAGGAGTGACGTGTGGACTGCCACCGGCGTCACTAGAGACCGGCTTCATCGGATGTTCCGAGCCACCGTGTGCTACTGGCTTCATCGGCATGTGCGGCGGCAGCCATAGCCATTACTACCAACGCGCATTACTACCAGCTACTGGCATCGTCAACCGACAATCACGGAACCTCAAGGACGAACTAGCGAACACCCCAAATATTTCTTCTCATTCTGTAGTTCCTGCAAACCTTGTCTCAATCCGAGATATCACGTCGCGCAACGGACAAACAAAGCCGCTAGCACACAACCTAAGATTACAGTAATATAAAAGGAAACCTAAGATGTCATTCTTCTAATTTGACATATCTAGTTGAGTGCAGGTGTGTCATATACAATATATAGGCCAAGCCGAAACACCTTTTCGGACTCGTTTTAATAATGACAGAGCCCACGCAAAAGCAGCCCAAGCCTGAACACACTGGAAATGTATGGTTGCCAGACCGCTGTTATGAAAAATGGTTCATATTATTCTTACAAACGCGACTGACACCACCTATACGCGAATCGCACAACGTGAATCACACCTTCTAACAGGTTTAACATCATTGGAAAAGCATAAAATGCGCACCGATACACACTTGCAACAAATAAATCACTATCGAAAAAGCGGTGACTTCACTGCATGTACTTGTAACAGTAAATGGCCAATTGAGAGTGTATATTCTAAGAACAGTATTTTAAAGCAATAGCATTAAACAGGTCCTTGCGCAGAAATTGCGGTGTCGGCGTCAGTGTCAGAAATATTTGAAGAGGTCACTGTTGGGCTAGTTGCTTTCTTACATTCAATGAAGCCATAGCGCTAAAAACAGAGCGACCGAGGAAGATGACATGACATACGCTACTCACAACGGAATATTTGTTAAGTATATTGTACTTATACCAAAATGGAAGGCAGCAAAAAGTGCGTCAAAAGTGCAAGCTAGCATTATCCAGATAGTGTCCCCTCAATTACTCTGAGCGCAAGGAAAATTGCATGACACACTTTTCTATTAAAAAAACATGGAAATGTAGGCTGCATTAGAGCCGGCTATCCCATCAACATGATAGTAGTAGTGCAGAAAAACATTAAAACAAGAAAACTAGAACGAGTAAAAGAATAACGAAACAGAAAATAAACAAACACACTAGGTACATATAAGATACGCGGTGTATAAATAATTAGCGAAGTCTAAGGGCTGAGTCCAATACACAGAGGGTGGTCTCATAGATTACCGCGGATAGTCTGTACAGATAACTATCTGTACACTTACGCAAGTCGTGCCTTTAAAATATTAATTAAGGATGTTCTATGTTTATTAATAACGCTTCTATAGGTACAACGCGTTTCAGAAATAAAAATTCACTTGTGAGTAGCGCACATCCTGTCCTCTTCCTTGCTCCCTTTGTTTTTAGCGCAATGGCTTCATTGAATGGGTTCGAGGGAGAGTGAGCTATGCTATTGCAGTGGGTCGTAACGCTCCCCTCCGCGCCCACGGGAAGACGCTGCACCACCGCAGTTCCGCCGCCGCCACCGACGCCATACCACCCACCTGTCGGCCAGCGCTACACCCTCAGGAAGACAAACGTTTCGCGCGCCGCCGGGCACTGCCCCCTCTGCTACCATTGCGGAGAAGCTGGTCACACCTGCCGCAACTGCCACCACTGACAGATTGGACTACGTGCTTTCGCCATCGACGCGCCGTGTGCACAGCGGGGTGACACACCATGCAACATCGCAGACTACCTCACTAGAACGCAGTGGACACCCCAACAACCTTCCTGATCACCGTCGCCAGGCCGCTACATCCCACAGCAACACCTAGAGTACACCGGCCATACTCGGTGCCAATTCGCGGCATCTTATCAGAAAAACTTAGGGCAGCAACCAATGGAGGTGCAGCTGCTGCAAAACACGATACCGAAGATCCTCCGCCGCCGACTACGCTGCGATGAACTCTTAAGAGCACGCCGCAAGCTGAACGGAACCGTGTCTACGAAACTTCACTGCCGGAAGAAGGCCTTACGACGCCACGTATAAGGAGTGGAGCAAGACGACGTAGCCGTGATCCGACGCCGCGACCTAATGCCGACTCAAGACGACGAACTAGAGACGTCAACGCTCTCTCCGACGACACAATGTCACCGCTCTGGTCAACACTGGAGTCGAATACTCCGTCGTCAGTGGGCCATTCGCCGCGAAGTTGAATAGAGTTAGGACCGCCTGGGAAGTCCCCAGAATCGGGACCGCTGGAGGCCATCTAATAAAGCCGTATGGAGTCTGCCCAGTGAGATTCGTCCTCAATAATAACACTTATCCTGAGAGATTCGTAATCCTGCAGCATTGATCCAGGGATGTCATACTTGGCATGGCCTTCTTAAACCATAACGGCGCCGTCATCTACTGCAGAACCAAGTCGATAACTCTAACATCGGATAAAGCTATGCAGCCGGATACGAAGCCATGTCACCGTGCCTTAAACGTCCTCAAGGATTAAGTAAATATTCAGCCTCGCTCCAGCGTCATAATGTCCGTCCGCAGCAAAAGATCTGAGGACACCGAAGGCGTGATCGAGAGCAATCAGGGTTTGTTCCTGGACCATGCAATTTGCGTCGGAAGTGGTATTATTGCACGGTTGCATATAGAAAAAGAATGAGTGATGCTCACGAACTTCAGCCAAGAATACAGACACCTGTTCAGGGGGGCGACGATCGCATACATCGAGGAAACTGTGGCTGTCAGCGATGCGTTCGCCTTTTCAAATTCTGACAAAGCTACCACGACGACCCCAATACCTCAACCATGCTTCGACGTCATCCCAAAGTCCTCCCGCCTGCCAAGAGCAGCAGCGCCGATGCCTTCTGCAGCAATACAAGGACACTTTCTCGTTGTCATTAAGGGTTCGACAAACGTCCCTTGCTAAGCACCGTATCATAACGAAAAAAAATGCTTAACCACTGCGTCAGAGTCCCTACCAAATTTCGACGCGAGAACCAGAATCTATAAAGTGACAAGTCGACAAAATGCTGGAGGATGACATCATACAACCTTCGGAAGGTCTGTGGGCATGAACAGTAGTTCTGAAGAAGAAGAAGGATGGAACTTGACGTTTCTGTTTCAATTACCGTCACCAAGACAAGATCACGAAGGACGTATACCCACCCCCTCGGATATATGACTCTTTGGATCGACTTTGGAACGTATAGTCATTTTCTTCGATGGACCTCAAGACGGGCTATATGGCAAATGGAAGTCGACAAGAGAAACCGTGAGAAGACAACCTTTATATGAGTGGACGGCCTGTTTGAGTTTTAGGTCATGCCATTTAGTCTTTCCCTGGCGCCTGCGACGTTCCGGCGCGTTATGAACACAGTGCTGGCTGGCTTCAAGTCGCATACTTGTCTTGTCTACCTGAATAACCTCGTCGTCTTTGCTACCAGCATTGACGAACACCGCCGACGCCTTGGAACAGTTCTTCAGGCAATCGGTCATCAGGTCTAACACCCAAATCAGAAAAAAACCGATTCGTGTACGAAGACCTCCTCTTCCGAGCACAACTCATCGGCAACTCTGGAGTCCGCCATGACCCACAGCAGACAGCCGCCATCGCTACATTCCCAGCACTCGCCGACAAAAAGGCTGTGCGTCGATTTCTCGGCGTGTGTACCTATTACAGATGGTTTGTCAAAAGCTTTTCACTCATCGTTGAACCTACGAAACTGACAAAGACCGACGTCGAGTTTAAGCTGAAAATGGCGCAAGTTGACGCATTTGAAGGACTAAAACGACGCCTGCAAACACTGGCACATACCCATTAGACCGCTTATTTTCTGCGTTATTGCGTAATGCTTATCCGTTCCTTTGTTAAACTATAATGAAATCTAAAGTACTCTTTCGGTGGTATGCGATCAGTAGGGCCGCAGTGGGTGCCGCATAGTCTTACACCGTGCAGTAAAAGGAAACGCGAAAGTTACCGCTTTGTTGTGTACACTGCAAAAAAAAAACAAATAAGCACTGCACAATAGAGGCAAAGATTGAGGGGCGCTGTTGGGTATTTGGGACGAATTACCGTTTTTCCTGACAAAATTCTGCTGCGACGCGCCTTTTTCCAAAGTTCGTCACGTGAGCTTTCCGGCATGACGTAACACAGATGACGCATTTCCTGCGCGCCCGGAGCGCTCATTTTCGGTACTGCGTGAATTGGAGCCCTCAATTTTGATTATTATTATCTGAAAATGTGTGTGTTTTTTGAGAGTCTTAAAAAATGGGTTTGCTATAAATGGTCACGTCCTACAACTGTTGAATATCAACAACTGCCCTCAAATTACTAATTAAAAAGTAAATCATGAGTTTTTAGTAATTGCTCACTTCAGTGTAATTTAGGTGTGCAAAGTATTTCCTCCTCGGTGTATAGTTCGTTTGCAGAGACGACAGAGGCCTGGCAGTCGTATGATACTGATAAAAAAATCTGCATTGTCTAAAAAAACATCCTGTATTTGATACCTGGCTTATGACAGAACTTTCACTAGCCTGTAGGGGTACCAAACTGCAGAGATATATTTTGAACCACTTCCTATAAACGCCTTAATAGTGTGTGTTATTTGATATTTTTAAAGGAACTTACCATTTTTATAGTAGCAATTACATGTGTCTGGGGTCCGGCCACCACACAGGGCAAATAGGCATCGAGTTTTTAAGCACAACACATCACATACATTTATTCCTGTCGAACACTTCACTCCTTCAAAAAAGGTTTGTGGTGATCACAGGAAAAGATTTCGTTAGAGAACAGAGTAACTATTCGCAATTTATGTATTATAAAAGGCATTCGACCATCAAAATAAATGATTCTGAGAGACTTCCTCCGGTAGTTACAGTAAAATGTACAGGGGCTGTGCTTTCACGACGTTTTCGTCAAGTGTAATAACCGTTTATGTATTGAGTTTTGCTAGCACTGGAGCCTGGTGCATCATAGTCGAAAATTGGGCACATCGCTACGGGCACATTTAAGATAGTCATGGACTCAGCTGAGCAGCTGTCGGTGCACTGATTTATTTATGTTAACGTAGCCCACTAGACTGCACAATAATCGATACAGCCACCAAGTATACTAATGCATCACTCTCTGAACTTCTCTTCCACATGTAGGCTTTCTTGATTGCGTATGTTCTATACTAACATGTGAGTATTTTCGTCGGCGTTCCAACAGCGTAATGTGTTGTCATTGCGCAACAGTATATTGGGCAGGGATAATTTGATAATATCAATGCAGTATGACGCGCAATCGCCAAGTTTTGTCTACCTTGTTTAGAAACGACACAATGCACTGTTATTAGATTTCGATGATAAATTGGGTTATGTTTTACTAAGCGTTTGTCTTCAGCTTCTGGCCTGTGTAATCTATACTGAATAGGTTGCACACGTTATATAGAATAAGAATCTATTGTCACGCACGATATTCACGTATAATTGTCAAGGTACCACGAGGGATGTCAAGGACGAATGTCTCTAAGCGGCTCGTGTCAAGGAGCCAAAATTCAAGCAAGCGCAAGCTAAGCTTGCGTGGCTACTCCTAACGTTTCGCTCGCATGCTTGGCTGTTTCGTCGTCACCTTGTACTGTTCACAACATTGGCCCCAAGTGAATAGGGTAGCCGCCCTGGCCACATAAGGCGTTACCAGTATAGAGGAGGCATAAAAGGGCTTGAGCCGACTCACATGGACGATTTCTCTAATACGACGACATAAGTCTTGGGACGAAGAAAGGGGAAATAGACAACCACCCGTTTGTAGCACGAAGCCACAAGGAGCTTCGTGCTACAAACGGGTGGTTGTCTATTTTCCCTTTCTTAACCCTTCCGCCACCTTGCGCGATTCCGCAGAACTGATTTGCAATAAATCTTGGGACGGTGTCGAAAGCTCAACCTCATAATTGACTGGAGAAGTGCGAGGGAGAACGCGGCAGGGCCGGTGATGTCGGGCCAGCAATTTCTACGAAAGGCCAGGGCTTTTGAACAGAGTCCAAAGAAAAAAGAGGCCACCTGTCGCGAGAGTAAGGAAAGGTCGGTCGATGTCATGCGACAGCTTCTGTTGGCCTTGGACCTCGGCGGTCAGCGAACGGGCCAATCGTCGGAAATCATGGGCGTACCTGGCAACCTCAGAAATTGCATTGTGTTCACATGAATCAGGCGTGTAGGGAAGCATAGTGTCCAGCGTGCATGATAGGTCGCATCCGTAGACGAAAAAAAAAAAAACAGACGTCACAGTTTCGCTGCAACGGCGAAGCAATGAATGCGATAGCAATAAATTGGAATGTAACGCGGAGAACGGAAAGCAGCTCGAAATTGCCAGCGCGTCGCTCGAGCCCAAAGGACGCACGAAGAGAACGCACACAGGACGAGCGCCAACTAATGCGTCACAGCTCTCGACACTTGAAGCGCACTGCTCAAACATAAAGCAGGACGCACGAAACGAACGAACAGGTACAGACAGGACGAGCGCGAACTGTCACAGTTGTTCCTTATTTCTGTTTGAACAGCGCGCTCCTTTCGCAAACGCGGACGCTGCAGCGAGCGAAATGGCCTTCGTACGCTCTGTGACTTCAGCGCGGACATCGCGGGGAAGCACAAGACATATAAACCCCACTCCAACCCCCCGGCCGCCCCCTTCTTTCCTCCAGATAAGCGAAAAGGCGACCACGCCCTGTAGGGCGAAGAGCAACGGTGTTCGCAGGAGCGGGGCGACGATCTTTAAAGCGCGACACGCGCGCACGTCGCGCCATCTATGTGGTGACTAAGAAAGCATGCTGAAATAAATGGTATGTATAAATAGCTCGTCGTTAGCAGGCTGAAAGACGGTACTGTTCATGGCATAACCGTCTAACGCCGCGCGCTGCACAGCGAGAGGTCACCTGTTCGATTCCGCGTGTCGGAAAGCTTTTCTGAATTATTTTTTTTGTGGCTATATATATATATATATATATATATATATATATATATATATATATATATATATATATATATATATATATATATATATATGCAATACGGTGCATGAAGGCGGCGATGGGTACGGCAAAATCAGCCGAGACTGCCCATATAATTGCTGTCGCAATAACAAAGAAATTCCCTGTGGTCGAGTGCGTAGCGGTGTTGTACGCGTACGTGATGAATAGAGGGACGATGTCCTAATTGGTCTAGTCCGATGTGGTTTACATTGTCAGCATATCACGGAGAACGCAATTATATCGTTCAGTGAGGTCATTTGTTTGCGGATGATATGCGGCCGTCTTGTGACGAACGATGTTGCACTGAACGAGCAAGGGTCGAATAGTGTCAGACCGAAAAACACGCGCTCTGGCGCTCGAAAGTTCACGGAGAGTACCGTGGCGAAGAAAAATGTTGCGTAAGATAAGACACGCCATTCCTCTAACGGTTGCTGTGGGCAGTCTCTGCGTAACGCCTGAGGTGGTCCAAGCCGACAGTCATCGACCTCTTTCCAGAGGAAGTCGAGAAAAGCGTTCCGTATAAGTGAATACCGACACGGTCAAATGGACGCTTCGGGCAAAGCAGACGCTGAAGTTTAGCGGCTGGGCTTTCAGGTAGGGTTTTATTCCGCTGACAGGCAGTACAAACACGTAGTACGTACTAGCGCACCAATGTATACATGCCGCGTCAGTAGCATCGGTCACGCAGGCGGTTGTAGGTTTTGAGAGCGCTGGCATGAGCGCTCTCGTGGATCGTTCTGGAAAGCAGCAAAGATTTCCGTTCGCATGTGGCGGGGGATCACTAGAAGCTATCTCCGACCGTCTGGCGCGTAATTCCGCCGATAGAGAAGATCGTCTCGAATTGTGAAATGCGTCGCTTGACGACGCAGAATTCTTGATGCCGGACAAGCTGATACATCAGTCAGAAATTCGGATTTGGGAAATGCAGCCATCGTTGCTTTGCTCCGAC
Source organism: Rhipicephalus sanguineus (assembly GCF_013339695.2). Taxonomy (NCBI): domain Eukaryota; kingdom Metazoa; phylum Arthropoda; class Arachnida; order Ixodida; family Ixodidae; genus Rhipicephalus; species Rhipicephalus sanguineus. The sequence goes on along the minus strand of NC_051183.1, from coordinate 121,726,912 downwards.
ATGTCTGCGAAGTCAACTGGCTTCAAGACAGCCGAAGAAGCTGACGCAGAAGCTGCGTCAGCAAGCAGTGGCAAAATACAAAAAAAGTCGCGTACCATCAAGGTAGAATTTTAAGAAAGAACAGAAAAAGTACATAAAAAAAATTCGGCAGATCCGACGTACCGTGGGAGTCGATGTTATGCGAAGCATGCGGCGGGAAGGTGACTGTGGCGTAATTTTTTTACTGAGCGACACGTCACAAAATGACGCTAAAGATTTGTATAAATTTTATACCCACACATATATATGTTGAAGAGCCGCATATGTGTTATATGTACCAGTTGTTTACGGTTGGGTAACGCTGCCAACGGAAACGTGGGTATTACCAACGTCACAAGCGGTAAGCTGATATGTAGTGCTTATACTTGTCCCTTATGATGGAGAACGCACGCACGTTTCACAATCCCGTGCGCATGTGTGGAAGAAGTTCCTGACATTCTTGAACAAGGTCATCATCACCGTGATCAGTGAGCACCAGCAGCTGGTCATGACTTGATATAGGATTCGGTCGTGATCGCGGTGAGGAGGGTCCATATGTAGTGAAGTATGTGGTATAGTAGAGCTGTTAGAATTCGTGGATGCCTCGGTCATTTCGTCAACAAATTGTGAGTCTATAGATCCGGCGACATGTCGGAACCTGAAACCACCCTTCTCATTGGTGAGATATAGGCCGTCGAGGCTGGTAAGTCTGGATAGTGCTACGTAGACCAACATCAGTGGATGACGCATGTCGTATTCGTAGACTAGCTCGGCGCATGTGGCCTACGTTGCCTAGTCTACAAAGTGGCTGTCAATTAATCTGGCATCATCCTCGGTCAGCATGAGGCCATCGCCCAGCCTCGTAAGAAATGAAGAGGACACTGCGTCGTTCTGGCGGACGAAGTGCACTTTACGGTGCGGTGATGTGGATATCATATGTAACTTTCGGTAATGTATTCCTCCAGGGTCGAGCACTGCTTCAATATAGCTTGCTGAATCATAGGAATACAAATGTAATGTTTATTAGACTGCTATAAAGCGGAGCCAACACTGGAACCACATACGTTAATCTGATATGACGCCTGTATCGTGGGAGTACACATCGCAGCAGTATCATGTAGTGCTCATTGCTTTCTTGTAAGATTAAGCAAGCACCACAACCACAATTGACGTTGCACCGTTATTACGCCTGCGTAGGCTGTTTTTCCAAACCAGTTTACATACCTGGCGTGGCTCAGTGGTACAATACCTGACTGCCACGCAGAATGCTTGGGTTCGATTCTTGCTAGGATCGTAATTTTCATTCTTTCCATTTGTTGAGTCAACGCTGCCGATGTTGGTTTTTCTTAACGCTCTTGCATTTAAATTACCACTGTCTCTTCTCGCAGTTCCTGGGTAGATATAAACTGTCAATCACCTGTGGCGCATACCCGTACACTGCGGCCCGTGGCAAACGGGTATGTGCCACACGTGTCTAGTGGAAAGGGTTTCACGACGTACGCGACAGGATTTTCACATTATTCATGTCATGACCCTATAATCATATTCGTCAATCATCTTACCCCCCCATGCCAATTTTCGTCTACACTGGGTTAAGGAGGCGACCATGAGAGCTCCCAGACGTAGGCGGCTAGATAGATAGATAGATAGATAGATAGATAGATACGTAGATAGAAACGCTCAAAGTGCCAAAGGTTCGCTGAGAAATGCTTCGCATTTAATAAATCTTACTCGATGGTACGCGTCTTTCATCATTTCAGTAAGCATGTGCCATCTAGCCCCAGAACAAGTTTTGCTAAGCAGCGGCGAGCGGGATAGCGCAGCAAAGGCGCAGTGCTTGCGGTCGGATCGGTACACAACACGAATGCCACATTCCGCAAGGCGGAGTGCCCAAGCCTGAGGCGTTCCGATGGATCTTTCAGCTATGACAGCCAACATACACCATTGCAGTCCGTGACGACTTCGAAAGGGTGGTCATAAACAAGCCTGGCCTCACACCCCGATAAAACTACGGACGAAATTTGTCCAAAGCACAGATTATGGCGGGGCACTCTCTTTCACTGTGGGTAGGAAAAAATCCGGCAGATTCCATGCACTGTGGCAGTCAATGTAATGCGAAGCAGCCAGCAAAGAGGAGCATACATCGCCTTGTCTGTTTTTGAGGCAAATGAAGTCATTCATGCCGTGACAGCTAGTTTACTATATATCACATGTTTTCCATTATCGCATGCATGCATGCATGTGCAATCTGGTGTATAGCATGCTGATAAAACGTCTATTGTGTCATATAGAATGCATGACCTGTCATTTATGTTCCTCATACAGTCATGCCCTGTCATACTAATTTTCGCATATATCGAGTTAACAACACACCCGGAAGAGCGCCAAAACAGTGTAATATAAATTAAGCCGTACATGACATGCACGTAATGATGTGCATGTTAGGTCCTGTTATTTAGGTTCGTCATACAGTCAGGCCGTGCAATACCAATTTTGATGTATATCAAGCCAGTGAACCGGCCGCGAGTCACCTTGAGCGTGGCATGTAAATCATGCCTAACATCACATGCATACCATTATTTTCATGTTACCACCTGTCATTTATGTCTGTCATACAGTCACGTCACGCAATACCAATCTTGGTGTATATCAAGCAATCGAATCGGCCGCGGGCGCTCCGTGAACGTGGCATGTAAATCATGCTGTACATGACATGCATGCCATTATTTTCATGTTACCACCGCTCTTCTTCGTCGTACAGTGATGTCGTGCAATACAAGTCTTGGTTTTTATCAAGCTCGTGAACCGGCCGCTAGCCTACTATGAGCGTGGCATGTAAATGATGCCGTACATAATATATATGCCATAATATTGATGTTACCTGTCATTTATGTTTATAAGACAGTGACGTTACACAATACCACTTTTGGTGTATGTCAAGCTACCGAACCAGTCGCGAGCGCACCGTGAGCATGGCAAGTAAGTCATGCCGTACATCACATGCATGTCAGGATTTTCATGTTACAACTTTTCATTTCTGTTCGTCATACAGTCACGTCACGCAATACCAGTCTTGGTGTATGCAACGCTAGCAAACCGTCCAGGAACGCACCAGGAGCGTTGCAAGAAATCATGCCGTACATGACATGCATGTTATGATTTTCTTGTTACCACCTGTCATTTATGTTCGCCATACAGAAATATCTCGTCATACCAGTTTGGTATATGTCCGTTTATAAACCATGTCATGTATACGAAGCTGTTCATGACATTCGTGTCGTGATTTGCCCGTTAGGACCTGTCACTTATGTTCGTCATACACTCTTGTCACGCTTACTAATTGTGGTATAAAGTTAACTAGACGACCACAATAACACAAATACCGTGGCAAGTCAATCATGCCGTTCACGATATGCATGTCATAATTTTCATCTTGTGACCGGACATTTATATGCTGCATAAAGTCACGTTATGCAATACCGATTTCGGTACACATGTCATTGTCGAAAGAGCCAGGAGAGCACAAAGCCGTACGCGGATAGATAGATAGATAGATAGATAGATAGATAGATAGATAGATAGATAGATAGATAGATAGATAGATAGATAGATAGATAGATAGATAGATAGATAGATAGATAGATAGATAGATAGATAGATAGATAGATAGATAGAAATGCTTCCCATTAAAGAAAACATTTTGTAGAAGACGGTTACACTCGTAAAGGTAATGCAGAGACAAGCCACTGAAAGCTGTTATGATGCAGTACAGCAATTATTTCTTTATATTGCGACTTCAAACAACAAGCTGCCGCTAAAGAAGGTGAGAAGCCGCAACCGAGGTGGCGCTGCCAGCCTAATGAATATCATAAAACATTGCTTTCTTTTGTAGCGCCTATGTGTGTAGCAACACATAAAAGAACTCGAGGAAAGTACAATCTAGGTACTCAAATTTCCAGCGATACGTATTTCTGTTAAAGATAACACCTGCCTGCGTGGTGTAATCTATGTATTTTACGTCTAACAGTTATGTAGAACACCAATAGAGTGACTGACACGTGTTGAGAAGGTATTTTGCGAAGCGTAAAGAAAGCAAGAGGGTAGAATGTGAGACTCGCTCGCTTGATAATGCTCAAGTTTCAACAATGTACATAACTAGTATAATTAAGAAGTCAGTTAATAAATGCTTTGTAATTACTGATACCGTTGTTGCACATCCTATTCCGAAGTCATTGACGTTCTCTCATTAGAAAAATATCATCTTAACGTGTGATCTTCTACATAAAAGTCGAAGTGCCTGATATTGCTAAAGAGCATCAGCCACTTGTTCCAAAGGTGTAACTAGTATCTTAAGATACACGATTGTTCGTACGATGTACCGGAAATACAAATGAAATACCGGAAATACAAAGTGATACGGACTACGGACCACTGCTTCTCTTGTGCTTTCCTTGCATTTATCTTCAGTTTACCTGCTTTTTCCTGTTCTTTTGTGTTGTTTTCTTGTATTTACTTGATTTTTTCTGCCCGTTTCAGTTCTTTACATGTGGTTGTGCGATACTTTATATCCTCTTCTGTTTCTTTTTTCTGATTATCATAGTTTTTTTTGCGATTGTCTATTTCTGTTAATTCGGCTCCTTTTTTCTACTGTTTACTGCTGCGAGCGCGGTGCTTCCAACTCCTGGTGCTAGCGTTTCGCCTGCGCTTTTCTCTTCCGTATATCTTTGTCTTACTCCCGACGCTGGCGTTTCGCAGTCGCTTCGCCGGCTCGGATAGACCAATTAGTGCTTTGGCGACCCTATCCCTCACAGCAAAAGTGCGCTGGGGTTGCAAACGCGCAGCGTGCTCGGCTTACGTGTGTCACACATGGGACCTGCGTGACGCCAACGTGAGGCATGAGACCATGACTGGGCGGACCCTTAAACTGCTGCGCTGTTAGAAACCACTTCATGAGTGCACGAACTGCCAAAACTCTGGGGTCATTAACAACACAAGTGAGTGAAAGAATCGCAATGTCCCTAGGACTAGCGCCTTTTGAAAACTAAAGTCAGATAGCTTCAAAGTTAGGCCCAGAAGACCACGGCGCACACTAACCGGCCACTTCCGCTTGCTCTATGTCTGTGCGCACCACATGCTACTCTTCTAAATAGGCTGTCGTCTTTAGCTCCCCCCCCCCCACACACACCCCCGCAGGGCAATCGCATTGCACAGCATCCCCCAACTTCTGTACTGGGTACCTCCTCCCTCTTCCGGGATTTGCATCTCCTACCGCTAGATGGCCTCTACTCAATCGTCCCCATGTCCGTAAGCGCTTGCCCTGCTTTCTGCCATGCATGAATAGAACTAAATGCGACCACGCAAGTAATTAATATTACATTCCCTCGTACTTCCCACGTTCAAAAGAGCAAATTGCGTGGTATGTTTTGAGTGTCGCAAATTTAATATACTTTTCTATGTGGAGCAGTTCCATTACGCACAAGCTCAACGTACGCGAGAAGTTTCTATAAGATACAGGAAACGCTATGATAATCACGCAAATACTGTTCCAAAAAAACAGTCATGCTTCAAATATCCTAATGGATCTCAGAAAAAATTGCGGACACTCATGTACTGTAACTGCAATAATGAAGTATCATTATCATTAGCAGTAATACAGTTGATGCAGTGACAGTCAGCAAAGAAATATTCTTACTCACCAGGAAAAGTTACTTTTTCCAGGCCATTTCTTTTAAGAAAATTGTTCTTTAAAAGACCTTTTTTCAGTTCTGCGGAAAAATGAAGCTTCAAAGTAAGCGTAATGATACAGCACTTAGACATATTCTGCACAAAAGGCACGGTTATGCCGCAAGTTCTAAGCAATTAATTCGATGGCCAGAAATTGGAATTGCGATGGCTAGAATTCGAAATTAGAATTGGAACCGCCACGGTGTTCTAGAGGCTAAGGTGCTCGACTGCTGACCTGCAGGTCACGGGATCGAATTCTGGGCGCGGCGGCCGCATTTTCGATGGAGGCGAAAATGCTAGAGGCCCGTGTACTTAGATTTAGGCGCGCGTTAAAGAACCCCTGGGGGTCAAAACTTCCGGAGCCCTCCCCTAGGGCGTCTCTCATAATCGTATCCTGGTTTTGGGACGTTAAGCCCAACGATTATTATTATTATTATTATTATTATTATTATTATTATTATTATTATTATTATTATTATTATTATTAATATATTGAAATTACAATGTAACATAAAGAAAGGCTAGCAGCTCATTCCTCTAGCAAACACTGCCGCTGCAACAAGCGAAGTGACGGTCTTGTGGTATACGGTTTCAATGCAATTTGCGCCATGCAAGCACAACACGCACGAAGCTAAGAGCCTTCTGTCGAATTCCCTTAAGAGATATGCGCGCGAGCACGGGCGACAACACCCTGTAGGTAAAAGTAGAGGACCGGAGGCGCGCATCCCAACTCCGGCGAAAGACGAGTGCGGCGACGCCCTCTAAAACACGCCCTTCGGCATTTCGCGCCATCTCGCTACTGCTACTGAATACGCCTCTGCCACCCTAAAGCACCTCACAGATGTGCGTACAATCAACGAAAAAAATGGCCGCCATCACGCCTTGGGAAAGTCCAGCGAAGGTGTACAAACACCACACATGCTGATGGGGAGGGGATATGTTTTATTACTACTTTAGAGTAATGGTAGTGATAATCGCTTTGCAGTCGCTGTGGTAGACCGTGATTGGTTCTGTGAGCATTTTCAGCAAGACGAATTACAGCGAAAGCTGTTATGAGATCATTTCACCGGCCGTTTTTGGCGCAGTAGTTGTCCGCCGCCGCCGCCGCCGCTGCCGCCGCCGCCGCCGCCGGTGTCCGTAACCAGTATCGCTCGAAATAAGAAAAAAAAACGAAATAAGAAAAAAAAATCACAGCATATCCACGGGGTGAATGATGATGAGTGGGGCGAAGCTACGGAGGGAATCATCTGTAAACCGTGAAATTCTTCCGTGAAATGCGCCCAGTACATAATATAAAGAGTGTGAAACATCGTGTATATATTAAACATCAAACTTTTATTGTACTGTTGGTTTACGTGGTCCCTTCATTATCACTTGTGATCGGTGAAATGCAAGGAAGAAGTCCGCTCCCGAGCGAAAGAGCGCCAAGAGCGACCGCATTCCCCGCTCGCCCTGTGCGAATTAAAGGCAAGGCTAGAGGGAAGACAGGACGCGCGTTCCACGACGCGAGGTCGGTAGCATGCCCAACGAAAGCCAACGGAACGCGATCGTGCAAGTGCTCCGGCTTCGCATCGCCTCATGGTTCCATTTAGCGTCCAAAACCAAACATATTGCTCAAGGTGTGCCTTGCGTTTTTCGTAGAAATAATTTCTTTATCATGTACATTAAGACGAAAAGTTGAAAGCTCACTAGAGTGTATCGCCCGCAAAGTATGTCTTTTAGTGTGATTTAACTCTCGTACGGCAGGGTCCTCGCGCCGTTGCCGGTCCACCTCGCCCGTTGACGATCGGGCGAGGTGGCTACATGCAACTACTACTACTACACTTTAAGAAAAACATCTGGCGTTCTTTCGTTCTGCTTTTACAAAACATCTGGCGTCTTTCGTTGGTTTATTTCATCAATCAACGGCGTTTTGAACAAAATTTTTATTGTTTAATCACGCACAGGAGAAATCTCACCAGGCACTACCTTGGAGGTAAACAATGGCTGCTAATGGCAATGAGAGACAGAAGAAGTCGGCTTTTAGCTAACACTTACACTTCTACTTCTACTAACGTTTCCTACTGGAACATGCCAATGGCTGCTAATGGGGAATGAGAGACAGAAGAATTCGGCTTTTAGTTAACGCGCACGCTGCGAATTTTTTATTGTTCAACAACGCACAGGAGAAATCTCCCACCGGCACCACCTTGGAGGTCAAAGCGTAAGACTTGTTACTCACTACTACGACCACGACGACTACGAGGGACGAACGGGTGCCGCCTTAAGGAGCTTCGCCCCTAAAACTCCAGGATGGAACGAGGTTCGAACCTGGGCCCTCTGCGTGGGAGCCCAGTATTCAACCTCTGAGCCATGCCGGTGCTTGAAACTGCTTTGCAAAAAGGTCCTATACAGGCTTCATGTCGGAAAGGAACCACATTAGCATATGCAATATAGCGTGGTAGAAGAGTAAAATAAGCACCAAGTGTCGCACAACGCGAATTCTGTAACCAGGCGTTACACAATGCGAATTGCGCAACGAGTAGGTTGTTGAATGCTTCCAACCCATTACAAAGGACTCTGCCATAATTCTTCATCGTCATCAGGCACAGCATCAACAAAGTGCGCATAATGCCTTACATGCGTATAGCAGGTACCAACGCTCTCCGTAGAATGACGAAAAATGGCACAGTGCCTGCTGCCCTACATCTCAAAAATTACAATGATATATAGCGTAGTGGGTTCCTCACAAGTGCACTTGTATTGGTTGCCAAGGAAGCCTATAAGCGCATGATCCACTTCCTCGGGGTCTCAGTAAAATTACACTGATTTATAGCGTAGTGGGTTCCTCGCAAATGCGCTTGTATTGGTTGCCAAGGAAGCCCATAAGCGCATGATCCATTTCCTCGGGGTCTCAGTAAAGTTCTTCGCCCCCCCCCCCCGTCTCTCTCCCACGTCAACGTATGTTATACAGCATGACGGGAGAGGGAAATAGTGACCGGGCGTCACCCAATGCAAATTACATAACTGGTGGGCCGTTTAAAGATTCCAACCCATTGCAAAGGGCTGAGCCATAATTCTTCATCGTCATCAATCGTCGCGTCAACAAAGTGCACATGATGCCTTACTGACGTGTAGCTGGTGCCTCGCTTCTCCGCAGAATGACGAATAATGGCTTAGTAGGTGCTTCCCAACTTCACAAAAATTGTGATTTATGGCGTAGTGGGTACCTTTCTAGTGTACTTGTTTTGTAGCCCCAAGAGAGCTTAACGGGCTCTAGAAACGCTGCTCTTCCAGCTTTCGCTGTTACTGTGCTGCGGTTTCAGCGCAGGCCTGGCGTTTTTTGTTTCTTTCGAGCAGCATTGTATTCACGCTGTTCTTCTGGTCTCTTGAATTTCCGTGGTCTAACCATGACATTCTTAGGATGACCTGACTGTGTTGTTATACGGCCTCCCTTTTATATACGAGAGCGGGAAACACACGCGGGGATAAGGAAGGGCCGTTTGACGTCATTCGAAGTCCTCGAGTGAAGAGCGAAGCAGCTGTGATCTAATCTTTACGGGGAATGCTTGGAAGAGTGTTCCCATTGTACACAGGCGGCTTACCATCCAGCACGCGGTTTTGATGCTTGTTTTGGGGTTTCCATTGTTGAAACGAATACTGACCTCTATGCTGTATGCCTGATTGCAACTAAAGATATGCGGTTTGCCTTGAATTGTTAAAGGGCCCCTAAACAACCCAGAGGTCGTAATTCAGTTGTGGCTCTGCAGTTGTGCACAAGTCTACAGCGAACGCGTTCGACGGCTCGTCTGCCCACCTCTCCGAATGCCTTTCTTCAGTATCCGAGGTGAAAACGCAAGGAGCACGCTAGCAGAGGAGCACGCGAGCGCGAGCGCCTGTTGGTCGTTTAGGGGTCTGGCGTTTCGCCGTAATGTTCTATATTGTGATGCCGAGAAACAAGACACATAGACACAACGCCTGTTCAATAGGCCGGCTGTTCTATTCTGAACCTTTCGTCTTTCTCTACTTCGCTCTCGATTCCGCGCGCCGGAGCCTCGGCGCCGCTCTTCATCATCACACTCGGCCATGACTGCAAGCATTGTCGGCTGGGCTGCCGACAATGTTTCTGGTGGGCGGTGCTGGCTGCATCGCGGTGGTCGGTCTGGGCCACGCTGCGACTTGGCTCGTGAATCTGTCATAAGTATGTCTGGTGGGCGGCACTGACTATTTCGGAGTGGCCTGGGTCGGCGATGCTCGAACTTCAGTTGGAAGTTTGCCAAGTATGATTCCGGCGGCCGACATTGGCTATGTCGCAGCGGTCGCAGGTCTCGGGCGCGGTGCAGTCTGCTTGCAATACTGCCGATGACGATGGCTCTGGTTGATGGCGCTGACTGTATTGTTGTGGTCGCACGTTTACGCTGGCCGTATGCCATTTGCGGTGGCACGTATCATCTACTTTGTCTTCTTCCGGGCTTCCGTCTTGAGTCGGTAAATGATGGCTCGACGAAGGATGCGAACGAGGTATCATTCAATAGATGGCGCTGTCCCATAGAGATGCATGCAAACTGCAGTTGGGTGACGATATAGTAGATTGCGCCTGCCCCATATAGATAGTGTGCAATATGTGTGCAAAAAAATTAAAAAAAAACAAAAAAAGAAGAAAGAAAAAAAGAAAAGAGAAAAGCAGCGGCACCCTGCACGCTAGATGGCGTGCAGTAATCAAAGCGGCGTATCACTTTGATTACTGCTGGGCGAAACCACTGAACATTTCACTGTGTAACCATGATTGCTTCAGGAGCTTCGCCCAAGCTCTTCATCATTCACCCGTGGATATGCTGTAATTTTTGCTTTATTGCCTGTTCTCAGACATGAACATCAAACAAGACCATGAAAGTAATGACAATTTGTGTCAGTCCTAATGGAGGGACCCAATTTTAAAATTCATTGAGTGCTATCAAAGATTCTACCCTCGACACCCACTCAGGTACAAACTCCTGAGCTGTCTAGTTCCACAAACTTGGTCATATTCCGTCGTCCTCCACCTTCACCTGAGGCAGCGCCCTTCCAGCCACCGCCCGCTGCCGTGCCTTGGTGGCAACGGGATTCTGCGAGACGACCACCAGTTCGCAGAACCGACTAGTGGCGAACGGCTGACCGTCGACCCATCTGCTTCCATTACAGGGAACCAGGCCACATTTCGCTCTACTGCCATCATCGAGATGCTGGGTTTGGCAACTTTTCTCGTCCCGCTTCTTTTCGCTTTGAAGACCGTGCCGCCCATGATGGTGATCGCTTGTCGACCAGCCAAATAGCTTCACCAAGGAGTCGTTGGCAATCTCCGTCACCTGTGCCTCACACTTCCCCGAACCGCCAGAGCTACGCTGACGTCGCCAGAGGCCGTTCCCCTAGCCCGCGCCGGAGAAACTAACTGCTGCGACCTCCGTGGGCAAGGTTGCCAATCGTCCAGACGCCGAAAAGTCTCCACTACCACCGCAAGAAGACGATATGAAGACGACTACGACGACGACGGTCATGACGACGACGAATACCAATACTTGAACAGTTGTACGTGCCGATCTCAGCGTTGTCATAGACGGACATCACATGACAGCACTTGTTGACAGAGGCGCGGACTTCTCGATTATGCGGCTAGAACTCGCCAACCGCCTTCGGAAGGTCAAAATGCGGTGGACAGGGCAGCACATATGAAGTGCTGATGATCAGCTAATGACTCCAACGGCTAAATGCACCGCTCGGCTTGTAATCGGCGATTCCAGCTTCGTCGCCACTTTGGTCCTTTTAGCAGAATGTTGCAAAAAGCTCATTTTAGGCATGGATTTTCTGCGAGAGTACGACGCTGGCATCAACATTCTGGACCGTATGGGGACGTTTTCCGCACATCCGTATGTCGACACCACCACGACCAGCACTGACGACTGACACGAGCGTTTGCGAGTAGCCGACAATGTGACGCCCCCGCCGAGATCCTGCTGCCTTGTGTCTGTATCATGTGAGAGGCCGTGTCATAAGGATTTGATAGCGGAGCAATTAGCTACGCTATTGCTTACGCAAGGTGTTTCCGTCGCGGGAGGCGTTCTGGCACTAGCTGACGGTCAGGCAGAAGTACTCCTCACCAGCATCAGCAACGAGCGCAGTCACATCCAGAAGGGTACCGCGATTGCCTACTACGACGGCATAGACCAAGCGAGGGATTGTTTCGTATTGTAACCTCACGACACGACCACGTTTGCCTTGACGCCTATGTCTGTCGACATCTGCTCTACCCTGTCCCCCTCTGTCTAGGCGGCGCCTACTGGAACTGATACACCAATTCAGAAGATTGTTTGTGTACATCAAAGCTCAAACACCATTGACCAAGCACCGATGGTTGTTGAAGATAACACGAGACCGATCCGACAAAATCTCTTACCGTGTGGTTCCGAAAGAACGCCGACGAGATCCAAAAGCAAGTACAGGAAATGCTCGAGGATGACGTCATGCAGCCTTCAAAATGTCCTTGGGCATCCCCCGTGGTATTGTGCAAAAAGCAAGAGGGCCAGCTTGCGCCTTCTGTATAGATTACCGCAAGTTAAACCAAGTCAACGAAGAAAGACGTCTACCCGCTGCCACGCATAGACGATTCTCTTGATAGACTGCGGCATGCACGCTATTTCTCATCAATGGAACTGCAAGCGGTGGCAGTTAAAAGTCGACGAGAGATATCGTCAGACAACTGCCTTCGTGACGCCCGACGGTGTTTATGAATTTAAAGTGCTTCCATTCGGCTTTTGCTCAGCGCCAGCCACTTTTCAGCGTTGAATGGACCCCATGCTATCAGGCCTGAAATGGCAAACATGCTTGGTATATCTAGACGACGTTATTGTCTTCTCTGCTACATTTGAAGAACATCTAAGCCTGTTATTCACAGTTCCCCAAGCTATACGTTCGGCTGGCCTGTCGTTAAAACCAGAAAAAAATGCCATTTCGGTTTCAGTGAGCTTTGCTTCCTAGGCCACGTCGTAAGTCACGAAGGTGTTCGCCGTGACCCAGACAAAATAGACGCGGTTGCAAATTTTCCTGCACCACACGACAAAAAAAATCACACCATCTCCCTGTAAAGGGGACCATGAGGCGATGCGAAGCAGCATTTCGGCATGTGGAGGCGCTTCTCAGAGGGGGAGTGGAGAGGAGGTGTGTGGAGAGGGTTTGTGCATGCGCAGTAGGATGGTCATGCCGCACACCAGCATCACCGGTTTGAACTCCACCATAAGATGCGTCGCTTCTAAAAGCAGTGAGGCGCTTCTTAGAACTATGTGCTTATTACCGACGATTCATCGCGTACTTTTCGTCTGTTGTGGCACCTTTGACACAACTCACAAGAGAAGATGTTCTCTTTCTATGAGGCGAAAAGGAACAAATGGCATTTAACGGTTTATGTGAGCGCCTCCAAACACCTTCACTTTTTGCGCACTTTGACCAGAAAGCGCCAAAGCACTTCACACGAACGCCAGCAATGTAGGCCTGGGCGCCGTACGGTACAGTGGCAAGACGGCACTGAAAAAGTGATAGCCTATGCCAGCAGAGCTCTCTCTCGCACCGAGGAGAACTATTCGAATAGCGAGAAGGATTGTCTCGCCGTGGTGTGGCAGTTATCAAATTTTGTCCATATTTGTACGGCCGCTCATTCAAGGTCGTCAGCGATCACCACTCGCCCTGCTGGCTCACTATCCTGAAAGACCAGTCTGGCCGTTTGGCGCGCTGTAGCCTTTGGCTTCAAGAATTTGATATGACCGCAACTTATTCATCAGGAAAGAGGCATACTGACTCCGACTGCCTCTCGCGAGCGCCCGTGGAGCCGGCCGCTATTTATGACGCATTCACGGGCGCCGCATTCTTGGGAGTCGTCAACACGGCCACTATTTCACAAGAGCAGTGAGGCGACCTAAAGCTGCTTCCGCTCATCAACTTCTTGGAAGGATGACGTAAAGACGTGCCGCGAATTTTCGCCAGAGGACTGCCGTGTTTTTGTTTATGGAACGACGTTCTCTACAAGAAGAACTTCCCTCCACCGGCAGCGCGTACTTGCTCGTCGTGCCTTCATCGCTGCGAAAAGAAATTCTGGAAGCCTGCCATGATGAATCCACTTCCGGTCATCTAGGATTGTCCCGACTGCGACGCAAGTACTACTGGCCAAAAATACCTGCTGCTGTAAAACATCACGTCCAGACTTGTGCTGACTGCCAAAGACGCAAAGTGCCCCCCCCCCCCAGTAAAACAGCAGGCCTATTACATTCTGTCGACGTACCAGCAAGGCCATTCGCCCAAATTAGAATGAATTTCCAGGGCCAATTCCCAACCTATACCACAGGGAACCGATGGATAATTGTAGCCACTGATTACCTGTCTCGCTACGCGGAGAATAAAGCTATGCAGAGGGGCACAGCAGCAGAAGCGGCTCACTTCTTTATTGAAAACGTCGTCCTTTGGCACAGCGCCCGAAGAGTGGTCATCACAGACAGAGGAACGGCCTTCACGGCGGAACTTTCGGAGTCGGTTCTCAGGCTCAGCGGTACAGCTCACCGAAGGAGAACTGCGTTCCATCCCCCAAAAAACCGACTGACATGCTCTGCATATATATCGTCACGGAGCAGGTCGACTACGTTTACAATAAAAACAGTTGTGGGTCTGCGCTCGTCTGTCACTTTCGTACTTTCTTTGTGTCCCGTCTGCTGCGCAGTATGCTAGAAGATGAAACCTTACCAACTCGCCCAGCTTTCGACGCTTGTTACACATACTTCTTTAACGCTATCGCGTTAGAAGCGAAAGGTGGGAAATATTTGTGTTCAGTGAGAAAATTGCCAGACCTTCGGTTAAGGAAGCAATGAGTCTTGGCCTAGTGCTGTTGTCAGTCACCGCCGACGTAGCGGAATTGTCGTGAAGAGGATCTTCGCCACGCGCTCACATGGCCCACAAACGTTTGTGGTTGACTGTACATATGTAATATTTATTTCGTTTTGCAACCCTGACTGACATTGCCCCGACATGACGCTCGTAATGGGCTCTTTATCGACGCCGCTTAAAGGATTGGCGTGGCTCTGTGGGAAATTATTCATCATCATCATCATCATCAGCAGCAGCAGCAGCAGCAGCATTACTGCGCGCACTTAAGGACAAAGGCCTAGCTCTCCTATGTTCCGCCCATCAACCCGGTCCTGTGCTTGCTGCGACCACGTTAAACCCGCAAACTTCCTAGTCTCATCTTCTCGCCCAACTATTTGTCTCTTCCTCTCCCGTTTGCTTCAATTGCGATCCAGTATGTTACGCTTAATCACCAGCGGCTATCCTGCCTACGGGCTACATGAGCTATTCATGCCCATTTCTTCTTGATTTCGACAAAGATATCCTTAAGCGCGTTGGTTCCCAGACCCCGCCCTGCTTTCTTCTTGTCCCTTAAAGTTACACCTTTCATTTTCCTTGTCACTGCTCGCTGCATCATCCTCAATCTAAGTTGAACTCTCTTTGTAAGCCTCCAGGTTTCTGCTCCTTAGGTAAGTAGCGGTAAGATGTAGTTGTTTTATGCTTTCGTCTTAAGCGGCAGTGGTAAACTACCATTAATGATTTGAGGGTGCCTACCGAATGTGCTCACCCCATTCTTCTTGTTCTATTTACTACAGTCTCAAGGTTCGGCTCCGCGGTGACTACCTGTCCAAATTACACGTATTTCTGTACCATTTCCAGTACCCCGCTACCGATCCCAAAGCGCTGTTCTCTTGCGAGACTGTTGCACATTACATTACTTTCCTGTATTACAATAGTTTTCTGGACTTTCCTTTTCCAAATAACTAGACATGAGTTGCAATTCGTGCCCCGTGCGAATTGCATAGATCTTCCCAATCTAGGGCCATGTAAACCTCCAGTAAGCACGCGGCGAAGAGCATATCGTGTCTCCCTGCCTTGAACCCTTCTTTATTGGAATTGTGTTGCTTTTTTATGGAAGACTATGGTGGCTGTGGAGCCACCCTAATTTCTTCCAGTATTTTTATATATGGTTCCTCGACGCCGTCATTCCGCAGTGCCTGCATAACTGCTGACATCTTGACTGAATCAAATGCATTTTAACAATCGATGAAGGCTATATGTAGGGGTTAGTTACATCCCGCGCATTTCCCTATCACGTACAAAAAAGTTGTGTCTCTCTCTTTCTCCCCATCACCTGATTGATAGTGTGAATATGGTCTCTTGTCGAGCAGCCTTTACGAACTCCTGCTTGGACCTTTGGTTGGTTGAATTCGAAGGCGGTCTTAATTCTGTTAGCTCTTATCTTTGTAACTAGTTTGTAGACATCTGAGAGTAAGCATATCAGCCTGTTTTCTTTTTCAAGTCCTTGACGTCCCCTTATGGATTAAGATGACGTTAGCATTCTTCCAAGTAGCCTCACCGTCAAGAGACGCTTTGTATAGAGAGTGGCCAGGTTCTCTAGCATAATAAGTCCACTGTCTTTAAACAGATCTCATGTTATCTGATACTCAACAGCAGATTTGCTTTTTTATATGTCATCTAAGGCTTTATTTACTTCCGATGTCGTTACTGGTGCGATGTCCACTTCCATTGAGCTACTACTTCTTCTTACATTATCGTCCTGGTTGACCCCGGCTACTGTACAGATATCTGTAAAACTCGATGGCTAATTTAACTACCCTATCCATATTGGTAGTGTCGTTTCCTTTATATTCCCTCAGTGCGTGCATCTCGTTTTCGCCTGTGCCCAACTTCCTCTTCATCGCTTTGAGGCTTCGTTTGTTCTTTAGAGAATGTTCAATTCTCTACTTGTCATAGCTTCTTATGTTGGCTACCTTACGCATATTGATTAACTTCGAAAGTTCTGCCTGTTTTATTTGGTTTGCTGCGTTTAAGGCTTTCATGCTCTGACCTTTCTAAATGAGGTTTGTGTCCCATGAGAGAGCTTGTCAGTAGACTGTACCTCCAACCTGTCCTGTAAATATACTCTGTAACTCTGTCCTGTAAATGACTCTGTAAATATACTCGTCAGATATCATTTATTGCGTCCACGGTAAGTTCGGTTTCCTTGGTTAGAGCCGAGTATCTATTGTGGAGCGACATGTTGAATTCCTGCACTTTCCCTCAACACTAGCTGATTATTTGGTTTTTGCATAACCGTTTCTCCCATTCCTTCCTCAAGCCTAGGCGAATTGGAAACCTTACCATCATATGGTCAATGCATCGTATCCTGTCCACCACTTCCACATCCTGCAACTTGCCAGGGTGTGCGCACATTACGAAGTGTATCTCTACCTTCTGAAACATCTAAATAGCGCGAACTTCAGGGACGAAAGACAGGAGAATGCGACTCACACAAGCGCTCTATCTTCGTTTCGCCATTAGGGCTCCTCCACGTGCACTTGCGGTTCGCTTGTTTTCGGTGGAAGGTATTCAAGGTCACTAAGTCATTGCATTCTGGGAACTAGGCTAATAACACCCACTCGCATTTCTCGAACCGATGCCATATACCCCCCCCTCTCCTGCCTGGTCTACAACCTGCTTCTTGCCTATCATGACATTACAGTCACCCGCCAGTACAGCATACTGTCTTGCTACTTTACTCATTACTGACTCCACGTCCTCAGAAAAGTTTTCAACTGAATTATCAGCAGGGCTTGTGTAGGTACCTAGGCCTGTAAATACTTCAATGACACGCTAAATGCCTGCACGAGGACGAGGAAAAGAAGCACCAACAGTCAGAATAGAGCGGGAGGCGCAACAACGGGCTCTCTCTATCTCTTTTATTGTACACCCCCTCATATTATAATTATCTGAGCGTGTACACGCAAAAACTTCCCCAGTGCTCCAAAACACAATTTCCACTCAATTTCAGCGTCCTAATACATCAATGAATTCATAAATGATCTCCTATACACATCTACAGAAATAACAGTTTGATTCTTGTCTATGCATTGGTCATTATTGAAAATAGGGAAAATGCCGCCTTGTCTTTTTATAGAGGAGAAGCTTAGGCTCGTTGGTTGATTGAAGTCTTTTTCTGTTAGTACGTGTTCACTACGCTGGTAAATACGACAATCTGTCAAACGTCCGACACAAAGCGGCACACTAGTAAAATGGCTGTGTATGTCATTCACATTGGTTAACAATTTTTCAGGCTATTTTTGGGATTGTTCATAATGCGTGTGTGTGTGTGCAGTATGTACGAAACAACGGAAATTATCGAGGGACTCGTTTCTATCTCACACACAGCCAACTCAGTACAACAATCATATTTATGCCACAGAAAACCTAGCGGACAGGAATTGTTGCCTTTACCTATACGGTAATAGATATGACGTAATTTGAAGGAAGTGGGCGAAAAATCACCCTTTCCGCCGGTGGGATCAGAGCCCACAACATTCAAACTACGCGTCAGATGATCTACGACAGGGTTACCAGGTTTGGCTGCATTGCGCCAATTTGGCTACTTTTATTGGCTGGTGGAGCAAGAGGAACGTCTGGCCTACTTGGCGACTTTCTGGCCCCTTTTTTGTTCCTCGATTTGAGCTAAATTATCAATTTCTGGGTAAAGTCGCAGGCACTGGCGTTCGAGTGTGCGGTGGGAAAACACGGCGACAAAGACACGTTTCCAGCTTTAAAAATAGAATTCGGCACTTGCATTAAAACAAAACGAAAGGCTTTTGCATATGTCATTGGTATTGCGAAAATTTTCTGCATGCGGCTGCATTCCTGCTGACTACCAATACTGATGTACACGGCCTTAAATTGAATATATTTTATGGCAATGCCCATCCTACCAGACCTGACAACGTGCTCTAGGAGCCAAACTCGATCGTCTTGGTGTAAGACCGCTATCCGGAAAGAAGATCCTGGTACCCTGGCCCACGGTTTATTATTTTTTGTGCATGCACAAAGCCACGAAAGCCTACTGAGCTAACTGAAGGCGACCGCGCTTCACAAGCGTCTGTGAGCTACCAGCGCGAGTTCTTATGTGTATTCGCACTAATTTTTCATTTACTTTTTTTTCTTTCTCATGTTCTTGGTTCAGTACATTATCTATTGTTCCACCACCCCACGTGTATGGTAGCCAGCCGAGCCAAGCCCGTTTAACCTCCCTGCTTTTCTGCTTCGTTCGTTCCTTGCTCTCTCTTCAACCCTATTCGAAGTGAAGAAGACAATCGAAATAGCTGTGCATTTATCGACATTCCAAATCAGGATATGCATTAAACTGCCTGTGTCATTTTCTAGGATTAGCTACTCATTGTGATTTAACAGTATTGACTGAGGGACTTTAACAACTGGGTCATTCCGAGTGAAACGTCCCAGCCCAAAATTAGATCACCAGCGATTCCATTGAAAAAAACTGAGCTAGAAGATAAACTGTTGAGGAGTGATTTCGGCAAAGTATTTTCGTTTCAGAAAATCTATCTGCTCACGTGATGGCCCTTTGAATATTTCGGCGAGAAGGAAAATTGGGTGGGAATATATTATGCGTATTCACCCAAGAAACTGGGTACCATTGGTACATTGTGTTCTAAACCATTACATGGTCATTGTTCTTTCACGTGACGTCACAAGTAAAACCATACCTCTGTCTATAAATGACATTTTTCTATCCGATGATGGTGTGCTGTCACTGTTGTTAAATTGGACACAAGAAACGCCTGGAATTGACGGCATACCCAACACTCTTTTAGTCAGGTATGCTGAATGGTGCTCCAAGTACTTATGGTTATTATTTAACAAATCGCTATCAGAAGCTCAATTGCCAACAGAATGGAAGTACAGTAAATTATTCCGATACCGAAAGTGGCGGCTCGCGCCAAGTAACTGTTATAGGCCGATCTCCCTACTGTGTTCTTGTTTGAAGATACTGGAACACATAATTTTCACGCATATATCGACATTTCTTGAAAAGAACAACCTAATTGATAATAGGCACACATGGTTTTCGCCAAGCCAACAGAGACGGCACTCCTCGAAACGGTCCATGATTTTGCTGCTGCTATTGATGCTCACTCTCAAATAGACGTGATTTTTCTTGGACTTCCACAAGGCGTTTGACTGTGTTTCGCATTCAAAACTGTTATTAAAAGTTAGGACAATACTCAAAATACTGCATTAGTGTCATAGATAGAGGCCTACTTGTACCACAGGCAGACAATGTGTATCAGTTGATAATGTTTGCTCAACTCCTGCAGCTCTCGGGTCGGGCGTTCCACAAGGGTCGGTGTTGGGCCGTTATTTTTCCTAATATTTATAAATGATATCGTTAATGCAATGTCTGTCAAAATTAAACTATTCGCAGACGACTGCGTAATTGATCACCGAATTGACAACCTTCACGGACCACGACGAACTAAAAGAAGCTCTTCAACACGGTGAAAAATGGTGCGAAACCTGGCAGATGAAAATTAACCCCCAAAAGACAGTTCTTATGAGGATAACTAGAAGCATTCACCAGTACGCTTAGCTACTGCTTAAATGGAAACGTCGTGTCAGAAGTAAAAGTCTTTTAAATAATAGGTGTCATACTCACATCCGATCTTCGGTGGAACGAGCCACGTGCCTTACATAAAGAAAAAAAACAATGATAAACTAGGATACTTAAGACGAACTTTGCGCCAAGCTCCTCAAGATATTAAGCTATTAGCTTATAAACGTTTATCCGACCAACAATCGAATACGCATCAGTAGTACGGGACCCGCACACGAAAACAAACATTGCCCACTTAGAAAGCGTCCAAAGAAATCGGTACGCTTTGTTTTTAATATCTACAGCTGGCACACATCGGCAAGTATGCTAGTGGAAAGGGCTGAACTGGAACCCCTGAAATTCCGGCGTCACACAGAAAGGACTCGTGTACCTATACAAGATTTTCACAACAAAATAGGAATAGAAAATGACCAGTTCATTCATCCTGTAAATGAGCGAGTTACACACTCTCATCACTAAAAAAAACTACGGGACTATAACTGCCGAACAAAGGTATTTCAGAACACATTTTTCCCACGAGCGGTAAGGGAATGGAATCAGCTCCCAGCCTATGTCGTGGAACGCACGACCACGGCAGATTTCACTCATTTGTCGACTGTTTATATATTTGAATCTACTGATTTCTCTATCATGTCCGCTTGTGTATTTCTATCTGTATGTATTTTTTTCTGTTTTCTTTTCTTCTTTTGACGATACATAATTCAGTATCAGTTTACCTTACATGCGACAAAAATGCCATATCTTCATGCCATGTGCACTATGCCTTAGTAGTATTCGAATATAATGGTTACAGTGCAGTTATGTAGTATGTGATTATCGATGCAAGTGATGATATTATTGCTGTAAAAAGGTACTCAGTGTGTAGAATGGCGCTATCACTTTCTTGTTCGTTGCGTAGTATGTATGTATTCTTTTTGTATGTATTTGTATGTATTCATTTTTGTATCCCCACTCCTGCTTACAGCCTTCTTGGCTAGCAGTACTTTACAAATAAATAAATAAATAAATAAATATATTATTCCGGCTTAAAGAGGCTTAGTAAAGAAGCAAGAAAATGTGCCAATTCTGACAATTTTTGTAAAGCCGGTGGCTATGTTCAGCCGCAAACTTTTTTAGCTATTTTAGCAGTCAACGTAGTTCTGCTAATATTTTCAACGTTTGTAACAAGCGTGTATTGTAAAAAATGCTTGCAATGTTGACATCATTTTCTTGGCGAGATTCACTCGTAAATTAGCATTTATGCCTCGCGATAAAAAATATTGAGTGTTTTTTATATTCTCCACGTCTTATCTTGTGATGTGGAACTATTCATTCCTGTAAACTTTTTTTCAGCGCAAACATAATTTTTAATGTTAACACACAATGTCACTTGGAGGCCCTGGCAAACAGGGCGTTTTCCGTGATTTTAGGTAAATTATTGCGATTGATTCTTTGTTAGTTCTGAAGTTCATAATATTGTAGACATCGTAAGCTTATTTGCACTGGTTTTCAGCCATCACCAGCCTTGCTTTAGGTCTGTATTGACCACTGCGGGACCATGAGGCATCAGACATTAGATAGATGACAAGCCGGGCCCTGAAGGTCTACACACCTAAACTGAAATAACTTTTGAACTTTGCTACCACGAGGAGGACCACAACCTACCAGCAGAATGGAACTTCTTTGCCACTTCACATGACAAAAGCGCATGCCACGATGTTGGCGGCCACGTTGGCCAACGACTGGCAGCAAGAGCAAGTCTAAGGAGGCCATAAAGATGGTCAGATTCCGACCCACATGATTTATTTCGCTGGACGAAAATTAATGTAAGGGCGTTACAGTGATTTGGGTGCCACATTCCACAATCAAGAAAAGAGAAACCAGCTCATTCAGAGATTCGCCATGGTGTCCGAGGGACGCGAGAACTGTAGCATTGCAAACCGTCTACTCTTTGAGCACTGTCCGCCGAGGTGGTGTAGTGGTTACGGTGCTCGCTTCTCAACCAAAGGTCGAGGGTTTGATCCCGGCCGCAGCGGTGGCGTTTCGATGAGGCAAAATGCTAGAGGGCATGTACTGAGTGATGTCAGGCATGTTAAAGAATACTAGACGGTTGCAATTTCCGGAGCCCTCCACTATGGCATGTCTCATAATCATGTCTTGGTTTTTGCACGTAAACCCCAGATGTTTATCACTCTTTCAGCACTTCATGTTGGGATTACATTATTCTCTAACACTCATGAACTTTAACTGAGGAAGCAGGTGTGAATGACAAGGTAGCTTACGTTGACATTAATGATTAGGGTGTAGAAATGTGATTAGAGGATGGCACATCGGAAAGCAAAATGCCATATGACAAAAAATTTACGTGTTGAAGCCATAATTTACGTGTTGAAACCATGAAACGCTGTTCTTGTGCTAGTATGAAACACCCGAGAGCAAGAATCATGTTATTCAAACATCCGTGTGGCATAAAATGAAGCAAAGTCAGCCACTGCCAAATGCTTATCCCATGTGTGCTCGTCTGCCTGACTTCCCCTAGTGCCAAGAAAGTCAGTCATGAAGGCACAAGTAAGCTACTTCCGATATATATATATATATATATTATATATATAATATATATATATAGTATACTGATGCGAAATCACGTTGCCAGAGTTTGCTTGAAAACTAACTGAGTCGTCATGCAAGC